>NW_005871233.1:327600-334539 GCF_000147115.1 Myotis lucifugus | reverse complement strand
TCTGTGAGTGACAGGGGGAGCTCCTCAACCCCCTGATCAGCCCTGTTCTGTGCGTGACAGGGGGGAGCTCCTCAACCCCCTGATGGGCCCTGCTCTGTGCATGACATGGGGCAGCGCCCCAACCCCCTGATCGGCCCTGCTCTGTGTGTGACAGGGTATGGAGCCCCAACCCCCCCTGATCGGCCCTGCTCTGTGCGTGACAGGGTGTGGCGACGCAACTTCCCTATCTACCCTGCCTTGAGTGTGACAGGGGGCGGTGCCCCAACCCCCCAATCGGCTGTACCCTAAGCGTGACTAGGGGCTGCACCTAGGGATTGGGCCTGCCCTCTGCCACCCAGGAGCAGACCTAAGCCAGCAGGTCATTATCTCCTGAGGGGTCCCAGACTCCGAGAGGGCACAGGACGGGCTGAGGGACCAACCCCCTCCCCCCCCCGAGTGCACAAATTTTTGTGCACCAGGCCTCTAGTGTATATATATATATATATATATATATATATATATACACATATATATGTGTGTGTGTGTGTGTGTGTGTGTGTGTGTGTGTGTGTATGTGTTTTAAGAGAGGAGCACATGCAGCCACTGTGGAAAACAGTATGGAGTGTCCTCAAAAAATTAAAAATGGAACTCCCATTTGACCCTGTGATCCCACTTCTAGGAATATATCCCAAGAAACTAGAAACACCAATCAGAAAGCATATATGCATCCCTATGTTCATAGCAGCACAATTTACAATAGCTAAGATTTGGAAACAGCCTAAGTGCCCATCAGTAAATGTGTGGATTAAAAAACTGTGGTACATCTACAAGATGGAATACTATGCTGCTGTAAAAAGGAAGGAACTCCTAACATTTGCAACAGCATGGATGGTCCTGGAGAGCATTATGCTAAGCGAAATAAGTCAGTCAGAGAAAGATAAGTATCACATGATCTCACTCATTTGTGGAATATAATGAACAACATAAACGGATGAACAAAAACAGATCCAGAGACATAGAAACATGAAACAGACTGTCAAACCTCAGAGGGAAGGCAGGGGAGGGTGGTAGGGGAGGAAAGGGGTAAGAGATCAACCAAAGGACTTGTGTACATTCATATAAGCATAACCAATGATCACAGACAGTAAGAAGGTGAGAGCATGTGCTGGGGGGGAGGAGGGGGGTGGGAGCGGCGAAGAGGTCAAAGGGAGGAAAGGGAGACATATGTAATACTTTGAACAATAAAGAATTTAAATTTAAAAAAAAGAGAGCATAATGGAAACCTGGGAATTTATTTGCATACCATTTAATCCATGCCTAAATCACTTCCTAATTAATTTTTTTAACAATAGATTTTTTAGACTTTACAAATAAAAACTCCGAATAATATAATCATTTATAAAAGACAATGCAAGTAATAAATAACAACACCAAGATCAACTAAAGATCTTCCTGACTTCACTGTCCTCTTCAATAGATCAGTGGTGGCACACAGTCTCAATCTCCATAAATACTCACTGATTCTTAAAAGGACAGTGTCAACCACCATTTTACAGACATCACAGTCAGAGGCCCCGGGTATGGACACAGTCTCGCCCTCTCTCCCATGCCCCCAACCTCAAATACTAGGGTGTTACAACCGATGGTCTCGCTCACCGCCCTCACGGAGCCCAGGGTAGGGGAACGAGAGGCAGAGAATACTCTCCCACCCCTGCCCACAGTCTTACTCCCCGTGACACCAACCTCGCACTTACTCGCACCCACAGTCACACAAATACATGTGTGCGGCACATCCAGTGACAGTCTCACACGGCACCATAGCGACTACCACGTCACACAGAGGAGCCCCGGCCCCGCGGCCCGAAGACTCACAGGCCACTCCTCAGCCCACTCCCTACCTGCAGAACTGAACTGCGGGAAGATACGGTCCTCGCCCCCAAGGCTCCGGCAATTTCTACTAGGGCCCACCTACAGCCCTGAGTGCCTGATGGAACCCAGCCCCGGAGGCCCGGGAAAGGAGGGACAAAAGGGCCACCGACTGATGCACGCGGTGTCCACTGGGAAATGTAGTCCAGACCAGGAAAAAAACCCGTAGCCAACGCCACAGAATCCAACTGCGTCCACACTAGGGGCTGCAAACGCCACCTCTTCTGCCACAGGTCCTCCCACGCGGGCCTCTCCCAGATCTTCCAAAAGAAGCCCCAAGTCCCTGTTCCTCTTAGCTCTGGGCCTGGGTCCGCAACAGGGACAGAGCCAAGTTTCACACTAGATGGTCTAAGATTAAAGTGCGCGGGCGCCGGGTCCACAACCCTCAGCAACCCGGGCTGAAGAATTTAGAGCCCGAGATTAGCCAAGGCGCAGGGTTTGTGTAGGCTGGATCTAGTGCAGTGATGGCGAACCTATGACACGCGACAGAGGTGACACGCCAACTCATTTTTTTGGTTGATTTTTCTTTGTTAAATGGCATTTAAATATATAAAGTAAATATCAAAAATATAAATCTTTGTTTTACTATGGTTGCAAATATCAAAAAATTTCTATATGTGACAGGGCACCAGAGTTAAGTTAGGGTTTTTCAAAATGCTGACACGCCGAGCTCAAAAGGTTCGCCATCACTGATAGTGCATGCGTCTACACAAAGTGGGAGAAGGGATAGTTCCTGGAATTCCGTAAGGGTATCCCCCAAAAGCTGGTGTGTGGGGGGGAGCAGGGACTGCAGTGATGGCAAACCTTTTGAGCTCGGCGTGTCAGCATTTTGAAAAACCCTAACTTAACTCTGGTGCCGTGTCACATATAGAAATTTTTTGATATTTGCAACCATAGTAAAACAAAGACATATTTTTGATAATTATTTTATATATTTAAATGCCATTTAACAAAGAAAAATCAACCAAAAAAATGAGTTCGCGTGTCACCTCTGACACGCGTGTCATAGGTTTGTCATCACTGGACTAGAGTGTACAGGCATATTATACTTTCTCCCAGTCCCTAGGACAGGGGTAGGCAACCCCTGGCACGCGTGTCAAACATGGCACGCCAGTAACTTTTGCTGGCATGTGAAACCCTCTCTTATAATCTTCCATTTACAATTGTGAATCTTTGTTCTCAGTGATGAATTTTGTTAAGTCTCGTAATAGGAGTAGCCTGACGGATGAAAGTAGTAGCTCGTGCATATCTCTGAAGGTCACGAAATATAAACCTGATGTAAAATCTCTGTCATCAGTGATGCAGCAGCAAAAGTCCCAATGGTAATATCAAACAGAATCATGAAGTTTTCCATCGGACTATCATTGTACATGTATACATTTAAAAATAAATGTATTTTTCATCATCATATACTGTGTTTTTGTCACTCAAATAAATTTTATTATTTCTTCAAGGTTCTTCACATACGTACACCTTAAGAGATATCAAGTAGGCGTAATATGTTCTCAAAAAATTAGGGTTGGCACGCAGAAGAATTTTGAGTCAGAGATTTTGCTGGTTTTGGCACGCACTCACAAAAAGGTTGCCCACCCCTGTCTTAGGGCATTCTAGTTCAGGGAACACCTTACCTTGCAGATGGGGGTGGGTGGGACGAGAGTGGAGATAAGGTAGAATGCATAACAGTTTGCATATGGTTCTGCTATTTGTGATTTAGTGATGATGGGATTGAATGTGACCCCTCTTCTAACATGGGCCTTCTGTTAGGTATCTTCAAATTTCCCTTACTCCCTACATTCAGATAAAAATGTCACATTTCCAAAGAGGCTTTACCTGATCACAGCTCTCCCTTGGCACTCCATGGCTCCTTAATGTAACTAACTGTATACCTCGTTAGAACAATAGTGTTTATATTTTAAGTTTTTTATTTGTTTATTGTCTAGCCACGAGTTTCTGTCACCAGACTGTGATTTTGTGAGTTGGTGCATGACCCTTTGATTCTGTCATTGTGTGTGTATGTGTGTGTTTCTATGAGAGTACCTATATAAAACTCTATGTGCTGAGGTTGGCATGCTGTGTTTTGGTGACCATGTGATCGTGTGTTTGAGATTTGTGATGTTACCTCTGAGAATCTGCTGTAATAGAAATGGACATACTGGTGGAGAGTGGAGCAGGAGTGTGATATGATGGTGTGTGAGAGACCATGAGGATTAGACGAATAGATGTCTGTCTGTGTGTGGAATTCTTCCCTGTGGTATCTGATTAGAAAGCACCCACAGTGTGCCAGATGCTCTTTGAGGTGCTCAGATAGACACAGAGAAAACAAACTTCAAAAATTTGCAAACAGAATACTAATGAATGGAAGTGCAACCTCAAGAGGCATATTAATATATGTGTAATTGGTTAACAAATAGAAATCTCAATCCATAGAAGGGAAATAAGAATACCAGAGACAGGAAATATAGGGTAAACATGTAAGACTTTTTTTATTATTTAAACCTCAACAAATGAGGTTTAAATAATAAATACAAAATTAACACCTGAAAATCTATTGTTAGGATATATCCCATATGGAAGCAAATTGTATGAAAAAAAAATAGCAGAAAGGCCAGGAGAGGAGATGTAAATTGAAATAAACTATTGTAAGTTCTTATATTCTATGTGAAGTAATATAATATCACTTGAACAAATACTGTGATAAATGAAATACTCAAATTCAAAGCCCTAAAGCAACCACTAAACTAACCAAAAGTTATAGTTAATAATCTAACAAAGGAGATAAAATAAAATCATAAAATTATTCAATTGGGAAGAGACGTGAACAAATAACGAATGAGAAACAAATTATAGGAAGCAAGGTTTATATTACTCAACATATCAAATATAAATGATCTGAACATCCCAATTAAGAGGCACTGAGTGTCAGAATAGATTAAAAACATCAACAAAAAACAAACAAAAAAACACACACAGCTTAACACATGTTGCCTAGGAAAATTTCACCTTAAATAGAACTCAAACGGTTAAAATTACAAGAATAGAAAGATACATGCTAATGCTGTGTAAAGAAAGCTGGAATGACTTTGGTTTCGAGAATGGATTCCTAGATGTCATTCCAAAGGAGTAAGCAACCACAAAAAAAAATAAATAAATAAACTGGACCTCTTCTGAATTAAGAACTTGTGTGCATCAAATAACATCAAGAAAGTGACCTACATTCACTAAGATAGACCATATGTTAGGACACAAATCTCTACAAGTTCAAGAAGATTGAAATCATATCAAGCATCTTCTTAGATCACAGTGGAATGAAATTAGAAATCAACTACAGTAAAAACACCCCATAACATTCAAACACATGCAGACTAAATAACATTTATTAAACAGTGAATGGGTTACCAATGTGATAAAAAAAATAATAATAAAGAAACTTCCTGGAAACAAGTTAAAATGAACATACACAACAACCCAAAATCTCTGGGACACAGCAAAAGCAGTCCTAAAAGGGAAGTTCATAGCACTACCAGCTTACCTCAAAAAACAAGACAAATTAACTATAAACTATTTAACCCTACAACTTAAAAAATTAGAAATAGAAAAACAAGAAAAGCCCAGAGTAAGTAGAAGGAAGGAAATAATAAAATTAAAGCAGAAATAAATGATATAGAGACTAAAAAAAAAAAAACCAAAAAAAAAAAAACACAACACAATACAAAAAAATCAATGAAACAAAGAGCTGGTTCTTTGAAAGAATAAACAAGATTGATGAACCGTTAGCCAAGTTCATCAAGAAACAAAGAGAGAGGACCCAAATAAAATCAGAAATGAAAGCAGAGAAGTAATCACTGAAAACACTATGAACAACTATATGCCAACAAGCTGGGCAATGTGGATGAATCTCCCAAATCTGAATCAGGAAGAATCAGAAAACTTGAATAGGCCAATAACAACTGATGAAATAGAAGCAATAATAATAATAATAATAATAATAATAATAAAAAACAGCAAACAAAAGCCCGGGTATAGATGGCTACACAGGGGAGTTTTACCAAACATTCAAAGAAGAACTAACACCTATGCTCTTCAAACTATTCCAAAAAATCCAAGGGGAAGGAACACTTCCAAACTCTTTTATTAAGGCAAGCATTATCCTAATTCCAAAATCAGATAAAGACACTACAAAGAAAGAGAATTACAGGCCAATATCCCTGATGAACACAGATGCTAAAATCCTAACAAAATATTAGCAAATCACATCCAGCAATATATTTAAAAGATTATACACCACGTCCAAGTGGGATTTATTCCAGGGTTGCAAGTCTGTTACAATATTTCCAAATTAATAAATGTGATACATCACATAAACAAACTGAAAGACAAAAATCACATGATCATATCAGTAGATGCAGAAAAAGCATTTAACAAAATCCAATACCCATTTTTAATAATAAAAAAAAACTCAGCAAAGTGGGAATAGAGGGAGCATATCTCAACATGATAAAGGTCATATATGACAAACCTAGAGCAAACATCATACTCAATGGGCAAAAACTAAAATCATTTTCCCTAAGAACAGGAATAAGAAAGGGATGTCCACTTTCACCACTCTTATTCACCATAGCACTGGAAGTCCTAGCCACAGCAATCAGACTAGAAGAAATAACAGGCATCCAAATTGAAAAGGAGGAAGTAAAACTCTCAATATTCGCAGATGAAATGATGTTGTACATAGAAAACTCTAAAGACTCCACCAAAAAACTACTAGATTTAATAAATAAATTTGGCAATTAGCAGGATACAAAATACTCAAAAATCTATTGTTTTTTTTATACACCAATACTGATATGATTTCAATCTTCTTGAACTTGTAGAGAAACCAAACAAACAATCCCATTTACCATTGCAACAAAAAAATTTAAGATACTTAGGAATACACTTAACCAAGGAGGTAAAAGACTTGTATTTGGAAAAGTACAGGAAGTTGAAAAAAAGAGATAAAGGTATAAACAATGGAGATATACCGTGGTTCATGGATTG
>NW_005871233.1:326341-327500 GCF_000147115.1 Myotis lucifugus | reverse complement strand
CATCATTAAAATGTCCATACTACCCTGGGCAATATACAGAGTCAATGCAATCCTTATTAAAATACCAACAGCGTATTTTACAGATCTAGAAAAAATACTCCAAAAATTTATTTGGAACCAAATAAGACCCAGAATAGCTGCAACAATGTTGAGAAAGAATCACAATACCCAATTTCAAGTTATACTACAAAGCTACCATAATAATAAAAAAAGGCTTGGTACTGGCACAAGAGCAGGCATATAGGTCAATGGAACAGAACAGAGATCCCAGAAATCCACCCAAGCCATTACGCTCAATTAATATTTGACAAAGGAGACAAGAATATACAATGGAGTCAAGACAGTCTCTTCAATAAATGGTGTTGGAAAAATTGGACATATACATGCAAAAAAATGAGACTAAACTATCAACTTACACCACACACAAGAATAAACTCAAAATGGATAAAAGACTTAAATGTAAGTTGTGAAACCATAAAAATCCTAGAAGAAACCATAGGCAACAAAATTTCAGACATCTCTCATAGCAATATGTTTACGGATACATTTTCAAGGGCAAAGGAAACTAAGGAGAAAATAAACAAATGGGACTACATCAAAATTAAAAGCTTCTGCACAGCAATGAAATGTAAAGGGAGCCCACTGTATGGAGAACATATTTGGCAGTCATCTGATAAAGGGTTAATATTCAAAATATATAAGGAACTCATACAAAAGGAAGACAAACAATCCAATAAAAATATGGGCAAAGGACCTAAATAGACACGTCTCCAAAATGGACATACAGGTGGCCAAGAGAAATATGCAAAAATGCTCAAAGTCGTTGATCATCAGAGAGATGGAAATTAAAATAACAATGAGGTATCACCTCACACCTGTCAGAATGGGTACCAGCAACAAAGCAACAAATGACAAGTGTTGGCAAGGATGTGGAGAAAAGGGAACCCTAGTACACTGCTAGTGGGAATGCAGACGGGTACAACCACTATGAAAAACAGTATGGAGTTTACTCAAAGAATGAAATATGGAACTGCCATTTGATCCAATAATCCCTAGGAATATATCCAAAGAAACCTGAAACACTAATCAGAAAGAATGTATGCACCCCTATGTTTATAGCAGCACAATTTACAATAGCAAAGATCTGTGAACAGCTTAA
>NW_005871233.1:285685-326241 GCF_000147115.1 Myotis lucifugus | reverse complement strand
ACCATGGATACTATGCAGCAGTAAAAAAGAATTTCTTACCCTTTGGACAGCATGTGGGGGCCTGGAGAGTATCATGCTAAGTAAAATAAATCAGTCAGAGAAAGATAAGTGTCACATGATCTCATTTGTATGTGGAATCTAATTAACAAAATGAACTGCTGAATGGAGTGGATCCAGAGACATGAAGCATGGAACAGAGTGTGGAATCTCAGAGGGAAGGTGAGGTAGGTTGGGAGGGTGGGAGGTAAGCAACCAAAGAACTTGTATGCATATATGCATAATCCATGGACACAAACAATAGGGTGGTGAAGGTCTGGGGCAGGGGGTGGGGTGAGCTAGTGGAGTCAATGGGGGAAAAAAGGGGAGATATGTGATACTTTCAACAATAAAGATTTTTTTTAAAAAGTGGCCTACAGAATAGGTGAAAATATTTTAAATCATATCTATATATATAAAAGCCTAAGCGACCGATTGACCAGTCAACAAGTTGCTATCATGCACACTGACCACAGGGGGCTGACGCTCAATGTAAGAGCTTCCCCCTGATGGTTAGTGTGTTCCCACAGAAGGAGCACTGCTCAGCTGACCAACAGGCACCAGATGCCGGCTCATGGCTGGCAAGTGCCGCTGCAGTGGCACAAGCCTCTCCCTCCATGGAAGTACTACTGAGCGGCAGAGGCAGGCACAGTGGGGCTGGGATGAGTGGAGTGGTAGGCAGGAGCAGCAGGCAGTATTGGACTGCTGATTTCAGCCTGATCCCCACAGGCTATGCCGAGGGACCCCACCAGTGCATGAATCTGTGCACCAGGCCTCTAGTATCTAATAAGAGTTTAATAATCAGAACATCTAAAGAGATTCTAAAGCTCAACATCAAAGACAATTAACCCAATTAAAAAGTGATCACAGGACCTGAATATATATTTCTCTAAAGAAGATATGAAGGATTAAAAATGGCAGCAGAGTAAGTGGATGCTTCACAGACATGCTCCCAGGAACAAACTGGAATTACAACTAAAATACAGAAAAACTTCCTGAATAATCAACAGAAAACTTGCAGGAGAGACCCCTGATAACTGAAGACTAAAGGTGGCGACCACATAGAGACTGGTAGGAGGTTCGGAGGCACAAAAGGGCTGGCCTGGCACCCACAGATGGCAACTGAAGTCCCAGAGAGATATCTCAGCTTGGGGGGTTGCTACCAAAAACTCTGGGATTTAATCCCCAAGCTGTGCTCCCCAGCAGAGAACACCAAAACTGAGGAGGGTCCCCACATAACATCTAGCTGTGAAAAGCAAGGGGGTACTGTCTGCTAGGGAGTAGCAGCTGAAAATTCAAGCACCCTCTTAAAGGGCCAACACACAAAATTCCCTGTGGAGCCACCCACCTTGTACTCCACCAGAGGGAGGGTGACGTGGACTAGAGCTGTGAGAGCAGAAGCCAGGACTGGGGTCTCTGGAGATAGAGCTCAGAAGGCAGACACCCCAAGTTTCCCGGGTTGAGTCATTCCCTCACACAGTAGAGGTCATCTTTCCCACATAGACATTTGCCTTGCCTGGGGGGAAGACAGTTGACACACCCTATTAGAAAACACCTTGCCCTGAGGCCACTTAAGAGATTAAAAATAACAATTAGCCTCCAGGCAAAAGAAACTGCCCCACCCTATTGAAGAAACTTTGGCCATACCTGGTGAGCACAGCTGCAGTGGCAGGAGCCTCTCCCGCCTCTGTGGCAGTTGGACATCCCCCCGAACTGCGAGAGGGAGCAGGCTGGGCTGAGGGACACTCCCCCAGTGCACGAATTCCATGTACCAGGCTTCTAGTAATCTTATAATCCAATCCCTGTCTTGTTTTCTCCCACCTTCATGTAATCTTTTTTACATTTCATCCTTAATTTCAAATGTATAAGAGAAACTGCTGAGTGGGTGTGTGGAATAGTTAGTGGCAGCAGCGGCGGCGTAGCAGCAGCATCAGCAGCCCAGTAAGCAAGGTCGCAGGCATGGCCAGAGGTGGGCTAGGAGGCAATGGTGTGCGGGACCCTCGTGGTGGCAGTGGCGGAAGATGGCAGCTGTGCTCAGTGTCCTGCAACAATACAACATCCTGGAGAAGGAGATCTTGGTGAAGGGGGACAAAGTCATCTTTTGTGGCGAGTTCTCCTGGCCCAAGAGAGTGAAGACCAACTATGTGGTGTGGGGGACTGGAAAGGAAGGCCAACCCAGGGAGTACTACATGTTAGATTCTATCTTATTTCTACTTAAAATGTGCACCCTTCGTCTAAGTATCAGCCAAAGGAATGGAAAACAGGGACTTGAACATATACTTGTATTCCAATTTTAGCTGCAGCATTATTCAAAATAGACAAAAAGTGGAAATAACACCAGTGTCTATCAATAGGTGAATGGACAAAACAAAATGGGGTATACATCCATTTGAACATTTTTTCAGCCATAAAAAGGAATACATGCTATACTATGGATGAACCTTGAAAAAATCATGTACAAAAAAGGAAACTAGACCACCTTCTTACATCATAAACGAGAATAAACTAAAAATAGATTAAAAACTTGAACACTGGAGAGACAAAATAGCAGCAGAATAGGCAGACGTGTCCCCAGCCTTGTCCCAGAGTAGATACTAAAAGATGGTGAAATTAGGAATCTGGGCCAGAGAGTATTATGAGACCTCCAAGCCCAGAGGGTCAGAAGGAAGCCACACAGCACCAACGCTGCGTCCCTTGAGACAGGCGTAACATTTGACTGTGGAAAGGAAGTCCACAGGGCTGCTGGTGGCAGGGGATTCTAGATCTAAGCCCACAACCATGAGAGGCTGAGCCTGGAGTGGGCAGCCTGAACAACTGCCCAAGCCGCGCCGTGCCAGGGGAAAGAAGTTCTCAGTGGCCAGCTCTTTTTCTTCTTTGGTCTTTGCTTTTATTCCCTAAACCCAGTTCATAGGACCTTAAAATACAAACACTCACCCGTGGCTGAGATGCAGAGTCTGGGGAAAGGCTGAGGAGAGGAGCAGGTTGGGGAGAGGTAGCGGGGAGTCTGGCACTGAGACATACCTGACAAGCTGGACTTAGGCAGCCATTTTCTCCTGAAGAGATAGCCCTTCCCATCAGTCTCCAGGCAACCAATACAGCCACACCCACACTACACCCTGAGTGCTACAAAGGATAAAAAAAAAAATCTGGTCCTAACCGGTTTGGCTCAGTGGATAGAGCATTGGCCTATGGACTAAAAGGTCCCGGGTTCAATTCTGATCAAGGGCATGTACCATGGTTGTGGGCACATCCCCAGTGGGGGTTGTGCAGGAGGCAGCTGATCGATGTTTCTCCCTCACTGATGTTTCTAACACTTCTATCCCTCTCCCTTCCTCTCTGTAAAAAGTCAATAAAATATATTTTTTTAAAAATTACTGGGACTGAGAAAATGGTGGTGGTATAGACGGACATGTCCCTAGCCTTGTCCTGGAGCAGATAGGGTGAGCAGCTGAAACCAGTAACATCTAGCCCAAATTGGTAGAGGAGATTCAGCTGGGAGACAGTTTGCAGCCGGGAAAGATAGAGGACTCCAAGAGAAAGGGGACTGTTGGAGACTGCTGGATCGGGCTCCCCTAAACGGGCAGGCTCCACTGCTGCTGAAATCGCGGCCAGCTCAGCCACGGAGACCGCACCATCTTGAGTGGCTGATATCGGAAGCATATACATGCAGAGACCCTACAACCATGGCATCCAGGGATCATCTCAAGCAGCGCGACTACGTGGACTCAGACAAGCCCTGCTCCTCCTCATGGAAAGGTCAGATCTCACCTAAAGGTGTGGTTTGCAATCCAGGTTGGAGAGAGGAATGCACGCGGAGGAACTCTGTGCCCCACAAAGTCTGCGGCCTTTGGGGCCAGAGTGATCCATGAATGTGGAAGGGCTCCCGTAGGGCTTCTGGCAGAAGGGAACTATAAAAATAAGCCCATAGCTGGACTGGGTGCAAAAAGGCAGCCTCGGATTTTGCCAGTGTGCCGGCTGCTTAGTGCCAGGGGAGAGAGGACTCGCAGAAGAGTTTGCGCACAGAGCTAGACAGTGGAGGGTTGCCAGTTTGCGTACCTTCTCAGGCTCTTTTTCTCTTTTCTCTCTTCCTCTTAAATCTTTGTGTTTGATTATTAAACCCAATACATAGGATCGCACAATCGGGGTCACTCAGAGATTGCAGGGGAAAGTTGTTTTGTGGAACCTGAGAATCAGAGCGGGGAGTAACGATCAAAGAACCAGTTCTGGGGCAGTCGACTCTCCCAAAACCTAACTACTGGCTAGAGAGGACTTATAGTCTTGGAGGTCAATCCAGAAACACTGCCACCCAGGGGCTGAACCATAAACTGACTCTTCTGTAAACACAAATAAAGGCAGTCTGGGAAACAAATACGGCCTGCTTTAAAATCAGGACTGTGGTTTACAACACAGAGGAACAATGTATCACAGGGAACTTCAACACTCTCCTGAATACCTGACAGGACTAAGGCGTGCCAAACAGAAGAGTAGAGGAATTGAAGGACCTTCACTACCGCACATTTTTTTTTACCTTTTACTCAAGAAACTAATTTTTTTTCTTTTTTCATCACCTGATTTTACCTTTTTAATTACTACATTTCTATTTTTAACCAGTATTATCACTACTACCATTTTACCTTTTTTTATAGTGTCATTTTATTTTCTCTTTATTTTATTTTGGGATTAGTGTTCTACATTCTATTTTCATCTTTCCTTTAGCATCATTTTACTCTACCTCAACTTTACCTTTATGCCAAAACTCTCTTCCTCACTTTTCCCCTTTTGTTGTCCTGTTTCTCTTACCCTATTCCTGCTTTAGATTTTCCCTATTCCTTCTTTTTACTCCTTGTCTAAATTTCACCCTACTTATATATCTAATTTCCAATCCCCTGCTCTAAATCCATATACTCTTCTCTTTTTTCACTATCCAAATATTTTTTCTCTGTCGTTTTGTTGTTGTTTGCTTGATTGTTGAGTATATTGGTTTTTATGCTTGTTTGTGAGATGGTTTTGCTTTTTCTTTTTCTTTTCTGTTGGTTTTTCCCCCCGGTTATTTTTTTGCTTCTGTTTTCCCTCGCCTCACTTGATATTAGTGGTTGTTTGTAGTTTGCACTCATCTCTAGGGATCTGTTGCTGGAATTTGTTGGGATTAGTGGCTGTTCTATTACAGTTTTCTCCCCATATAAATAGTTTCTTCCCCTCTTCTATTTCATTCTCTCTCTTACTTTTTTTTTCCTTTTCCCAACTTCATTTTTGCACTCCTTTTCTTTTCCTTTTGTTTCCTTTTTCCTTATACCCTAATTCTCTTTGCTCTGGTGGTCACCTTTATATGGGGTTATTAGTATCATGAATATATTTGTGTTCAGTGCCTTGTGTGTTGTGCCTTATTGTGTTGTATTTTGTGCCTTTAAATCAACACAGCAGAGAAAGAACTACATAACCAAACACCTAGAGAAGAGAGATCATGGGGAGACAAAGAAACAGCCCGCATATGAAAGAAAAACAGACATCACCAGAAAAGGAAGGAAATGAATTGTAGGCAATGGAGGCAAGCAACCTGTCAGAGAAAGAATTCAGAGAAATGGTCATAAGGTGAATGAAAAGAATGGAAGACAAATTCAACAATGTGTGTAAGCACCAAGAGGAAATGAAGAAGAACCAAGAAGAAATGAAAAATGACATCACTGCTATAAAGAACTCAATAGAAAGCATCACAGTAAGTAGACTAGAAGAAGGAGAGGACCGCATCAGTGAGATAGAAGACAAGGTAGGAAAAAATACCCAAGCAGAGCAGTTTCTAAAAAAAAAATTAAAAAGCAGGAGGAGAGCCTAAGAGAACTTTGGGACAACACAAAATGAAACAACATCCACATAGTAGGGGTGCCAGAAGGAGAGGAAACTGAGCAAGGAATATAAAACCTGTTTGAAAAAATAATGACAGAAAACTTCCCTGATATAGGGAAGAAAAAACGCACACAAATTCAAGAAGCTCACAGAGTCCCAAACTAAATTAACCCCAAAAGACCAATGCCAAGGCACATTATACTTAAATTGGCAAACACCAACGACAAAGTAAGAATCTTAAAAGCAGCCAGAGAGAGACAGAAATTTACCTACAAAGGATCTTCCATCAGACTAGTGACTGATTTCTCAACAGAAACACACCAGGCCAGAAGGTAATGGAATGAAATATACAAAGGCAAGCAAAGGAAGGGTCTGAATCCAAGAATACTGTACCCAGCAAGGCTATCAATCAAAATTGAGGGTGAAATCAGGAGCTTCACAGACAAAAATGGACTTCGGGAGTTTATTACCACCAAACCAGCAATGCAAGAAATGCAAAAGGGTCTGCTGTAAAAAGAAAAAATAGGAAACGAAGAAGGAACACAGGGGTAAAGAATAAACATGGCAACAAACAAGTATCTATCAATAATAAGTTTAAATGTAAATGGATTAAATGCCCCAATCAAAAGACATAGGGTAACTGAGTGGATAAGAAAACATGACCCATATATCTGCTGTCTACAGGAAACCCACTTTAGAAAAAAAGACGCACACAGACTGATGGTGTACGGATGGAAAAAGGTTTTTCAGGTGAATGGAAATGAAAAAAAAAGCTGGTGTAGCAATAGTTATATCTGAAAAATTAGATCTCAAAGTGAAGGACATAAAGAGAGATAAGGAAAACCACTTCCTAATCAAAAGGGAGCAATCCAACAAGAAAAAATAACTCTGGTAAACATATACGCACCTAATATAAGAGCACCCAAATACATAAGAAAACTTCTGGAGGAGATAAAAGGAGAGATTGACAGCAATACAATCATAGTAGGGGACTTTAATACCCCACTATCATCATTGGACAAATCCTCTAAACAAAACATCAGCAAAGAAACATCAATCCTAAATGTCTCACTAGGTCAGATGGAATTAATTGACATCTTCAGAACATTTCATCCCAAAGCCACAGCATATACATTCTTCTCAAGTGCACATGGGTCATTTCAAAGATAGACCATATATTGGGTTACAGGCAAAGTCTCTTCAAAATCAAGAAGATAGAAATCACATCAAGCATCTTCTCAGATGACAATGGCATAAAACTGGAAATCAACTACAATAAAAACAATCCAAAAAAATCAAACACATGGAGACTAAATAGCATGCTATTAAACAATGACTGGGTTACCAGAGAGATCAAAGAAGAAATAAGAAACATCATGGCAATAAACGACAATGAAAACACAACAATCCAAAACCTATGGGACACAGTGAAAGCAGTCTTGAGAAGGAAATTCCTAGCTCTACAAGCCTACTGCAAAAAACAATTAACAATAATAATAAATTACCTAACCCTACAATTCAAAGAGTTAGAAAGAGAGCAACAAGAAAAGCCCAGTGTCAGCAGAAGGAAGGAAATAATAAAGATCAGAGCAGAGATAAACGACATAGAGACCAAAAAACAATACAAAAGATCAACAAAACCAAGAGCTGGTTCTTTGAAAGGATACACAGTAGTGATGAACCTCTAGCCAGGCTCACCAAGAAACATAAAGAGAGGACCCATCTAAACATAATCAGAAATGAAAAAGGAGAAATAACAACAGACCCCACAGAAATACAAACGATTGTTAAAAAATACTATGAACAACTCTACTCCAACAAACTAGACAACCTGGAGGAAATGGGCATATTCCTAGAAAAATACAACCTTCCAAAACTTAATCAGGAAGAATATAAAAATCTCAATAGGCCAATATCTATGGAAGAAATTGAAGCAGTCATCAAAAAGCTTCCAGCAAACAAAAGCCCAGGGCCAGATGGCTTCACAGGGGAGTTTTACCAAACATTCAAGGAAGAACTAAAACCTATCCTCCTCAGACTACTCCAAAAAATTCAAGAGGAAGGAACACTTCCAAGCTCATTCTATGAAGCCAGCTTCACCCTAATACCAAAACCAGGGAAAGACAACACAATGAAAGAGAATTACAGGCCGATATCCCTCATGAACATAGATGCCAAAATCCTAGCAAATCAGATCCAGTAGTACATCAGAAAGATCATACACCATGACCAAGTAGGATTTATCCCACGGATGCAAGGATGGTACAATATCCGAAAATCAATAAATGTAATACATCACATAAACTGAAGTATGGTAGCAACCATCAGGTAGAAATTGTAGTTTACCTCTAACCCTGCTGTTTGGCTTAACAATAGAAAAGTTACTTTGATTTTCTGAATTGTATAAATCATCCCATTCGATTGAATGACTATCCCATTGATTGTGATCTTACTGGTTATCGAAGCACATTCTTCTGTACCTGGGAAACAGGACAGCACAATTACCCTAAATTGTTTTAGTGGCCACAGGTGGTGCGTTCCAGCTGACTTAGTGGTCCCGAGACCAGAACAGCACAATTACTCTAAATTGTCCTGACAACTCAGTGGTCAGGAGACCTGAGGGCTCTAGATAATGTATTTCTGTCAATTCAGTGACCCCGGGACCCGAAACTGTAATTAACATGCTTAATTCTGCTTCTGTAATCTGCTTTTTTTGCGAGCCAGGTGCCTCATTCCAAACCCTGAGATGTAATCAATACCTGTGTGATTTTTTGCCTATATAATGCTGGAACTGTGACCAAATGGCTACTATGAGATTTGGGAATGACCCCTCATAGTCCCGGATTGCAATAAACGTGACTCTTTAATTCGACTTCTTGAGGCGTCCTTCTGTGATTTGCGGGGTACATTACAACAAAACAAATTGAGAGATAAAAACCACACAGTCGGACCACGCCATCTTGGGAAACAGAGCTGCTTGAGACTAGGATCCTGGCCTCAGCACCACCCAGTCTGATCTCAGATGCATACCAGGACCCTGCAGCCACTGGGGACAGCGACCTGTGACCACAGCTACAGACCTGCGGACACCAAAATTTCAGAAATCCACGCAGCAGATCCGTGAGTAACAGAGCCCATCCCCCTCCCTGCAGGCTCGAGGGCAGCGCCATAGTAACTGATAGACCCACCCCTTGCTGGGCCTCAGTGCTGCTACAGGAACTTTAGCCTGGAAGTGCGCGAGCACCTTGGAACTGATCCTGTGCGTACTTCGGGCTTCAGGAGGCCTGGGCTGGAAGCAATCTCAAGAACACTGGGAATTTGTCCCCGCATAGCGCGGGCCCAGGGACCCCGATTCTCTGGGCAGGAGGCAGCACCAAGCACCATTGACTTGACTGTGTTTCTTATCACCTGCGCCTGAGATCCCTGACTCCCAGTGCATTCATACTAAGAGCCAGTGACTCCAATTCTTGGTGCAAGGGCACAGGGGGAACCTGATTCTCAATGTGAGGTCACGCGAAGCAACAGAGACTCTGATACTGGATTCTTGGCGAACTCTGACTCCTGGCGCACGCTAGGGGGCGCTGATTTTCAACACGCTCCAGGGGGGTCTCTGTTTCAGCACGGTGCAGGCAGGGTCCCTGATTCTAAGGGAGCGCACGAGGCCACATTGAGCACTGGCAACACTGTCTCTGAGTGAGCCTGGTTCCCACCAACCCACAACAACAACACATCTTAGTGTCAGAGCTCTTCAGTGACACTAGGGTGGTGTGAGGCTCCCACTGCACACGGCCCAGGCCCACGCAACTCGACGTTTGAACCATCGGGAGATAATCAGAATGAAGAGACGACACAACACCCAGAGGAAAGACAATGAGGAGTCGCCAAGAAAGGAAATTAATGAAGTTGAAGCATGCAACATGAAAGAAAAAGAATTCAGAATAATGGTTGTACAATTCATTCACAGGATGGATGAGAAAATCAACAACCTATGCAAGAATCAGGAAGAAATGAAAAGTGATATAGCTACAATCAAAAACACCATGGAAAGTTTCAACAGCAGACTAGAAGAAGCAGAGGACCGAATTAGTGAGTTAGAAGATAAGGCAGAGAAACAAGCTCAATCTGAACAGCAACTGGAGAAAAAAACTTAAAAAGCAGGAGGAGAGCCTAAGGGAGCTTTGGGACAACATGAAATGTAGTAACATATGCATAATAGGGCTGCAAGAAGGACAAGAAGAGCAGCAAAGATTAGAAAATCTATTTGAAGAAATAATGACAGAAAACTTCCCAGATATGGGGAAGAAAAAAGTTACACAAGTTCAGAGAGTCCCAAGCAAGATGAACCCCAAAAGACCCACACCAAGACATGTCATAATAATGATGGCAATGTACAAGACAAAGAGAGAATCTTAAAGGCTGAAAGAGAGAAACAGAGAGTTACCTACAAAGGATCCCCCATCAGACTATCAAATGATTTCTCAACAGAAACACATCAAGCTAGAAGGGAATGGAAGGAGGTATACAAAGTGTTGCAAAGCAAAGGACTGAATCCGAGAATACTATATCCAGCAAGACTATCAATCAAAATTGAAGGGAAAATCAGGAGCTTTGCAGACAAAAAAAGGTTAAGGGAGTTTATCACTACCAAGCCAGAAATGCAAGAAATGCTAAAAGGAATGCTATAAAAAGAAGAAATATAAAGGTAAGAAAGAACACAGGCACGAAAATAGAAATGAATCCAAGCATGTACCTGTCAATAATAACTTTAAATGTAAATGGACTAAATGCTCCAATCAAAAGACATTGAGTGGCTGAATGGATAAAAAGACATGACCCATATATATGCTGTCTACAAGACACCCACCTCAGAAAAAGGGACTCACACAAAATGAAAGTGAAGGGATGGAAAAATATCTTTCAGGCAAATGGAAATGAAAAAAAAGCTGGGGTAGCAATACTTATATCAGACAAAATAGACCTCAAAGTGAAGGCCATAACAAGAGATAAGGAAGGCCACTTCATAATATTAAAGGGATCAATACAACAAGAGGATATAACCCTTATAAACATATATGCACCCAATGCAAGAGCACCCAAATACATAAAAAACCTCCTGGAAAATAACAAGGGAGAGATCAACAAAAACATAATCATAGTAGTGGACTTAAACATACCACTGACATCGCTGGATAAATCCTCTAGACAAAAAATCAGCAAAGAAACAGCAATCCTAAATGACTCACTAGATCAGATGAACTTAATTGACATCTTCAGAACATTTCACCCCAAAGCCAGGGAATATACGTTCTTCTCAAGTGCACATGGACATCTTCAAAAATAGACCACATATTGGGTCACAAGCCAAGTCTCCCCAAATACAAGAAGATTGAAATCATACCAAGCATCTTCTCAGATCACAAGGGCATAATATTAGAAATAAACCACAATAAAAACAATCCAAAAAACTCAAACACTTGGAAGCTGAATAGCATGTTACTAAATACTGATTGGGTTACCAAAGAGATCAAAGAAGAAATTAAAAACATCCTGGAAACTAATGACAATGAAAACACAACAAGCCAACACCTATGGGACACAATGAAAGCAGTCCTGAGAGGGAAGTTTATAGCACTACAGGCCTACCTCAAAAAAACAAGAAAAAATGATAGTAAATCATTTAACTCTACAACTCAAAGAATTAGAAAGAGAACAACAAAAAAAAGCCCAGAGTGAGCAGAAGGAAGGAGATAATAAAGATCAGAGCAGAAATAAATGACATAGAGACCAAAAAAACAATACAAAAGATCAATGAAAGCAAGAGCTGGTTCTCTGAAAGGATAAACAAGATTGATGAGCCTCTAGCCAGGCTCACCAAGAAGCAAAGAGAGAGGACTCAAATAAACAAAATCAGAAATGATAGAGGCGAAATAACAACAGACCCCTCAGAAATTCAAAGAATTGTTAAAAAATACTATGAACAACTCTACTCTAACAAACTAGACTACCTGGAGGAAATGGACATATTCCTAGAAAAATACAATCTTCCAAAACTCAATCCAGAGGATTCTAAAAATCTCAACAGGCCAATAACGATGGAAGAAATTGAAGCAGTCATCAAAAAGCTCCCAGCAAACAAAAGCCAGGGCCAGACGGCTTCACAGGGGAGTTTTACCAAACATTCAAGGAAGACCTAAAACATATACTCCTCAGACTACTACAAAAAATTCAAGAAGAAGGAATACTTCCCAGCTCATTATATGAAGCCAGCATCACCCTAATACCAAAACCACATAGAGACAACACAATGAAAGAGAATTATAGGCCAATATCCCTCATGAACATAGATGCCAAAACATTCAAAAAAATTCTAACAAATCGGATCCAGCAATACATCAGAAAGATCATACACCATGACCAAGTAGGATTCATCCAAGGGATGCAAGGATGGTACAATATCTGCAAATCAATAAACGTGATACATCACATAAACAAATTGAGAGATAAAAATCTCATAGTCATATCAATTGATGCAGAGAAAGCTTTCGACAAAATTCAACACCCTTTCTTGATAAAAACTCTCAGCAAGGTAGGATTAGAAGGATCATACCTCAATATAATAAAAGCCATATATGACAAACCCACAACCAACATCATAATCAATGGGCAAAAACTAAAACTATTTCCCCGGAGAACAGGAACAATACAGGGATGCCCCCTCTCACCATTCCTGTTCAACATAGTACTGGAAGTACTAGCCATTGCAATCAGACAAGAAGAAGAAATAAAAGGCATCCAAATTGGAAAAGAAGAAGTAAAACTGTCCTTATTTGCAGATGACATGATACCGTACATAGAAAACCCTAAAGACTCCATCAAAAAATTATTAGAGTTAATAAATGAATTCGGCAATGTAGCAGGATACAAAATTAATGCCAAGAAATCTAAGGCATTTCTTTACACCAATAGTGAACTTACAGAAAGTGAGACTAAAAAAGCAATCCCATTTACCATCTCACCAAAAAAATTAAGATACCTAGGAATAAACTTAACTAAAGAGGTAAAAGACTTATATGCGAAAAACTACAGGACACTGAAAAAAGAGATAGAGGAAGACATAAACAGATGGAAGAACATACCATGTTCCTGGATTGGTAGAATCAACATCATCAAAATGTCCATACTACCCAAAGCAATCTATAGATTCAATGCAATCCCCATTAAACTACCAGCGGCATATTTCACAGATCTAGAACGAATGTTCCAAAAATTCATCTGGAATAAAAAAAGACCTCGAATAGGTGCAGCAATCCTGAGAAAGAAGAACAAAGTTGGGGGGATCTCAATACCAGATATCAAACTGTATTACAAAGCCACTGTTCTTAAAACAGCTTGGTACTGGCACAAGAAGAGACATATAGATCAATGGAATAGAATAGAGAGCCCAGAAATTGGCCCGAACCAATATGCTCAATTAATATTCGACAAAGGAGGCAAGAGCATACAATGGAGTCAAGACAGTCTCTTCAATAAATGGTGTTGGGAAAATTGGACAGATACATGCAAAAAGATGAAACTAGACCACCAACTCACACCATACACAAAAATAAACTCAAAATGGATAAAAGACTTAAACGTAAACGGGAAACCATAAAAATACTAGAGAAATCCATAGGCAGTGAAATCGCAAACAATGCTGAAGGAATTTCTTCTCTGATACTGCTCCTAGGGCAATGGAAACTAAAGAGAAAATAAACAAATGGGACTACATTAAAATAAAAAGCTTTTGCACAGCAAAGGAAACCATCAACAAAACAACAAGAAGACCCACTGCATGGGAGAACATATTTGCCAATGATATCACTGATAAGGGTTTAATCTCCAACATTTACAAGGAACTCATGAAACTTAATAATAGGAAGATAAACAATCCAATCAAAAAATGGGCAATTGACCTAGATAGACACTGTTCGAAAGAGGACATACAGAGGGCCGAAAGACATATGAAAACATGCTCAATGTCACTAATTATACGAGAAATGCAAATCAAAACGACAATGCGGTATCACCTCACACCTGTCAGAATGGCTATCATCAACAAATCAACAAACAACAAGTGTTGGAGAGGATGTGGAGAAAAAGGAACCCTTTTGCACTGCTGGTGGAAATGCAGATTGGTGCAGCCACTGTGGAGAACAGTATGGAGCTTCCTCAAAAAACTAAAAATGGAACTCCCATTTGACCCAGTGATACCACTTCTAGGAATATATCCCAAGAAACTAGAAACACCTATCAGAAAGGATATATGCACTCCTATGTTCATAGCAGCACAATTTACAATAGCTAAGATTTGGAAACAGCATAAGTGCCCATCAGAAGATAGTGGATTAAAAAACTGTCTTACATCTACTAGACTTAGGAACATATGGAGGCACCCGGTTAGGGGGGGCCGGAGGACAAGAGGCCACATGTTGAACTCACTATATATTGGTCCCCCAGCAACATGCAAGGTGTGTTGGCACTGGTGGATACCTGTGCAGACTGCTGTTTACTTTATGGTAACCCAGACAGATATATGGGCCTAGTGGCCCATATAGACGGGTACAGAGGCAGAACTGTCCATGTGCAGCAGGCAACTTTGACACTGGGTATTGGCCACCTTCCCCTGAAGGCCTATATCGTGTATATCTCTTCCATACCAGAATACATCTTGGGAATGGATGTGCTAAAAGAGTTAATGATTGCCACAACCCAAGGTGAATTCCGCTTGCGGGTACATGTGGTAAAGCCAATCACAAGAGGGCATCTACATCATGTGGCTATTAAACTGCTTAACCCCCACTGGGTGGTGCGGGTGCAAAAGGACTTCCTCCCAGGAGGTCATGAGGAAACTGGACAGACAATATTGCAGCTGGAGAAGGTGAAGATCATCCAGCCCATGCACAGCCCCTTCAGTTCTCCAGTATGGCCAGTGAAGAAGCCTGAGGGCACCTAGCGGATGACCATGGGTTATAGGAAACTGAATAAAGTGACTCCCTCCTTACAGTCTGGAGTGCCAGCTATAATGGATTTCATGGACCGCCTTACATTGACATTGGGGTGGTACCACTATGTGGTGGATTTGGCTAATGCTTGCTTTTCCATAGCTATAGAGTCGGAGATTCAAGAATAGTTTGCTTTCATGTGGGAAGGTCAAGAGTGGACTTTTGTCATTCTCTCTCAAGGATATTTGCACAGCCCTACCATCTGTCATGGTCTGGTGCCCCAAGATTTAGCCACCTAGGGCAAGCCTCCCACAGCAACAATGTTCCATTATATTGATGACATCATGATAACCTCTAATTCTCGTGCAGATTTGAACGCAGCTGCTAGTTGTCCACAGCAGGCTTTGGAGTCATGGGGATAGGCAGTGAGCGACTGCAAGGTACAGGGACCTGGCTTATTTGTCAAATTCTTGGGAGTTGTCTGGTCAAGTAAGACCAAGGTGATACCTGAAACAGTCATTGACAAAGTGCAGGCTTATTCCCGGCCTACAACAGTGAAACAGTTACAGACCTATGTTGGTCTTTTGGGGTATTGGTGAGTGTTCCTTCCCCACCTGACCCAGTTGTTGCAGCCATTGTACCAGTTCTCCTGGAAGGGGGCGACATGGGACTGGATTCCAGAGATTGAAGAGGCCTTTTTGAAAGGGCGAGGGCTAGGCCCTCCATCTTGCCCCAGGGTAAGGGCTAGGCCCTCCATCTTGCCCCAGGGTAAGGGCTAGGCCCTCCATCTTGCCCCAGGGTAAGGGCTACGCCCTCCATCTTGCCCCAGGGTAAGGGCTAGGCCCTCCATCTTGCCCCAGGGTAAGGGCTAGGCCCTCCATCTTGCCCCAGGGTAAGGGCTACGCCCTCCATCTTGCCCCAGGGTAAGTGCTCCATCTTACCTTGGCCACGTACTTGGCAAGGAGCTTCTTCCCGGAAGTCTAAGCCTCTGCTAGCCACACCCAGGAATAAGACACCGACTTGTGCCTGGCCAATTGGCAAGCCACAGCCCTTCCTCCTCCCCTTACTCCAACCCCCTATATAACCCGTCTCCACACAGAGTTCTCTCTCTCTCTGCTTCCTGTCGCTGCGTCGGCAAGGTGGGGGAGCTGAGCTAGCTCGAATAAAGACTCTTATGCTTTTGCATTGGACTGGCTGGCTCCCTGATGTGGTTTCTTGGGGATCCTGAAATCTGGGCATAACATTTTCTAGCTGCCAAAAAAAGCAGTCACCCAAGCCCAAAACTTGCAGGTTGTAGACCTGATACAACCATTCCAGTTGGACATAACTGTTATTCCATCGGGGTTTGGTTGGGGTCTGTGACAACAGTATGGGTGGAGAAGAGTACCCATTGGGTTCTGGTCCCAGTTTGGAAGGGGGCCAAAAGTTGGTACTCCCTTGTTGAGAAGTAATTGGCAGCCACTTACGCGGCCTTGCAGGCCTGTGAGGCAATCACAGCACAAAGTAAAGTACTTGTAAAGATTGCCTATCCAATAACTATTTGGCTTAGATCCTGGGTGACTACGCCCAAGTCAGGAGTGGCACAGACCCTAACTTTAGCAAAGTGGGGGGCCTATTTGGAACAGAGGACAGCGGTGAGCACCAGCACTCTGTCACAGGAATTGCAAACCCTCTTGGGTCTTATGACTTATGAGACCCTGTCAAGAGAGGAAAGTGCTATGGAGGAAGTACTCCCTAGTTCATTCCGGGAGGTTATGCCACCCCTTCCAGAGACCATGTTGTTCATGGACTGGTCAAGTAGGGGTGAGAGGGAATATAAGACAATTGCGGGGGAGGACTAGCAATCTGAATCTGTGACAATAACCAGTATTCTGATACACATTTTTGTTAGCCTATAATTAAGTCACTGCCCCTTCCTTAAGTATTAATCTGTTTTCCTAAATACTCCCAGTTTACAAGGGCCATAAACCTAGAATTTAATAGCTTAGCCAGAGGGGAGGTCACTGGCACCACCCAGGCCAGGCCTTTAGATGTAATCTTACTTCCCCATTCTAACTGACTTCGATAGGGCTGTGAAAGCCTGCCACAAAAGCCCAGAAGTTAGGAAACAAAGAATTTAGGAATATATAAGGAGTAATCTCATTGTATTAGGTGTTCAGGCTTTGGATCTTCGAAGCCCTTGAGCCAGCAGTGCTGCTTTGAATAAAGGGTTTTTGCTGAATCTTCTGAGTACCCATTGTGTGTTTTCTGGTTGCCTGGTAAATTCTGCAACATAATTTGGTTCCCTTACCTAGAACATGCAGCCGAGTTGACCCTTTGAGCCACCACTGCGCGAGACCAGGTGGGTGGGCCCACTCGACTGAGCACCCACGATGAAGTGAAAGGTTCCACCAGCGATTGACTGGATCCCAGTCTTTTCCAGGCTCGGACGAATCAGGCCACCCTCCCTGGGCTCCAGTGAACTCCAAGGAAGACTGGGAAGCCCTTTCTGGAACCAGATGTATGATTGGTAAGTTTCCCTGGGGACCCAGTCTGAGATCAGGCCTGCTTATAGGGGCAGAAGAGGCCATTGATCACTGACTAGGCAAAATATTTGCCTCAGTTCAGGGACTTTCCATGGGAGGAAGTCAAAACTCAGACTGACTGGTGTGAATTTGAGTGTGAGAGTCTGTGTGAAGCGAAAGTTACCTTGTGGTTGCTCTGTGTCTCTGTTAACTGAGGGGGATTACACGGTTTAACTGCAAACATGGGAAGTAGTTCCTCTAAACCCACTGTCTTAGAATGTATGTTAAAGAATTTTAAGAAGGGCCCAGACTGCTACCTGCAATGCAGATATCTCTCCTCAAAATCAGGGGACCTCAGCTTATGGTCGAGGATGGGAAACAGAAACTCCAGGCCTGGGAAATACATTCTCCCAAAATAGTCCATTGGGAGAATGCTGAGATTCTAGGGAGGGTCAGTTCCAGAACCAGGGACAAAAGACATTGTTCTGTGGTGTAAACTTTTAGTGTGTTGCATGCACCTGTATAAGAGTGTTTGTTGATGTTTTGTGTCTCTTCATTGTTTGTTTAATTTGTTTAAAGATGGGGCAAGTCCCACTTGGGGAAATCCAGTTATGTGTGGTGAGGCTGAACATGTGACAGAGACTGCAGGAAACTCCCAGCAGCTGCCAAGAATTTTTTTTATCTTGGGGACTCTTCCTGTTCTCCCTCTCAGAATATTGGCCACCAGAAATTCTTAGCTAGTGAGATTTCTGTCTGTATGTCTATAATGTAATTTTGGCTTTCTATCTTTTAGGGACTTTAGTTTGTTCTTCCCTGGTTTATGAATATAGGGACAAGAATTAATAAGGAACCCACGTGGCTTAGCTGACCAGCTAGACCCATTTTGGGGTCCACAAGTGTATACATTGACCCGAATTAATGTCTATCTTGGGAATACTATTCTCAGGAAAAGAAGGGGGAATGATTTGAAGCTATGCACGTCTGGGTTGAACAACAAGGTTAATGCTTCCATGATAATGGGCAGTTCTTGAATGAAGATGGACCGAATTCTAAGGGTGACTCCCAGGTCCCAGGGGCATACGACTCCCAGCCAGATTAGTATGTCCTTTCTTTGAACAGAAAGGGCAGTCATGGTTAACAGCATAATTAATGTTTCCCATAACTATAACTAGTCCCCAATGTTCTGTTTTCCCCTTAACACTGGGAGGAATAGATCTGTAGAAGTACCCTCTAGCTGTGAAGCAGGGGCACTCTGTTTTTATAAAGGAAAATAAAATAAAATGGTACGTTCACATTGAGTTATGCCTGTTACAAAATTGGTCAAGAAGATGCTTTAGGTAATAATTGGCTTTAAAAATCTCAAAGTTGTTAAGCTATAATAAATAGATGTAACTAAAATGAAGGATTTATAATAAAGCTTTTCAGTAATAATTATAATATGATGATAATAATAAAAGTCCAGTCACTCAAGAGGAGATTAACTATGCTCTCTGTTGGAGGAAGGGGCCAGTCATCCTTTTCACTGTAAAAGTAGAGAAGCCTAAAAGAGAACAAGGGCAGACAGAAATGGATCCTTTGTCCTGCCTTCCCCTCCCTATGCGACAGGGGACAATCTGAGGGAACAGCCAAGATGGCGATTTACAATCCCAGCCTCCCCCTCAGGAGGAGAGCTGTCCTGGTAAAGCTCCAACTGGCCCTGAGCACTCTGTGCCATCAGGAATCAGCTTTTCTAGGTTGTGAAAGGAGTTGGAGCCAAAAAAGTTAAAACCTCTGCCGGAAGACCCACGTGGCTTAGCTGACCAGCTAGACCCATTTTTGTGCCCACAAGTGTATATGTAGACCCGAGTTAATGTCTATCTTGGAAATGCTATTCTCAGGAAAAGAAGGGGGAATTATTTGAAGGTTGGCTATGGCTATCTGGGAAAGAGAGCACCTGGCTGTTCCTGGTGTGCTTCCAGCAGATGTAAGATTTCTAAACTCGGGAGCCCCAGTGGGACCTTAACAATAAAACCCATAGGGAACACATGAGAGATCTCTCAGGGAACTAATAATTAAAGGGATTAGGGAAGCAGTTCCCTGGTCTCAGAACCTAAATAAAGCCTTCAATGTTAAGCAAGGCAAAGAAGAAGGGCCTTCCAAATTTTACCAAATCTAAAGATCAAATGAGAAAGTACTCTGGGCCAGACCCTGAGGACCTACTGGGCCAAGAAATATCAAAAATTTCATTTTGTCACTAATAGTTGGCCTGACATCTCAAGAAAACTGCAAAGTTAGAGAACTGGAAGGATAGAAGTGCAGAAGAGCTGTTTAAAAAGGTTCAGAAGGTCTATGTACATAAAGATAAGAAAGGCAGAAACAGAAAACTAACATAATGTTAACAACTGTAGAACAAGTGGCCCAGGGAAGGGCTGGTCCAGAGGGCCAGAAACAGAAGCCACAGCAGTACTGCCCAAACTTTAGCATGTTATCCCTAAGGAAAAATGTAGCAGTTTTGAATCCAAGCAGCTAGAGATCTGGGAACAGGCTGTGGGGCCTGCTCCCTTCTTCCCCTCGCCCTTTTCTCTAGCCTGTTAGGCATATATGTAATTTTCCAAAGTCTGATAAGTTAAAGGCTTTAGACCATTGCTGGGTTAAATGATAAACATCTAAATATTTTTAAATAATAGGATACTGAAACATTAATTAATCTGAGTTTGCCTCCTCTAGAGAATCTAGAGGATAAAGTTGAATCCATTAATGAAAAAGTCTTGTATTTTATTTGAAATCTCTCTTAAAATATGAATGTATTGCTAATCTGAGGAATGCTAATTACTTACATGTCACCTAAAAATTAAGGTTAAGAATTCTAACTAGAGAAACAAAGATGGCAGCATAGGTAAACACCGGAAATTGCTGCCTCTGACAACAACTTCAAAAATACAACGAAAAGACAAAACGGACATCATCCAGAACTACAGGAAGGCTGGCTGAGTGGAAATTCTACAACTAGAAGGAAAGAGAAAAGCACACTGAGACTCAGAGGAGCTGCGGAAGTAAAGTGCAGAGGTATGGAGGCTCGGAAAGGGTCGGGCACCTGAGGACACTGCTGTCTTTTTGAATCGGGAGGGAGTCACAAGCTCCTGACTGCTCTGAACTCCAGTTCCGGGAGGTCTCTGGGGACCCAGGACTCATACGGGGAGAAACTGGACTGTCTGGCAGCAGGCAGAACTCGGAACTCGAGGGCGGCTTTCCCTCAGAGGTGCTTGCAGCAATTACCAGGACACTGAGACGCGCGGCCCCTGCTTGCTCCGCCCTGTTGCTTCCGAGACCCTGCCCCACCCAGGCTGCGGCAGAAGCTTTTGCATATGAATGCCCTGGCCCTTTGCAATCTGAAAAGTACCTAACAAACTACAGCTGGGCCAGACAGACCCAGAACTTCCAAGAGAAGACCCAAGGCCCCACAGCAGCTTGCATTGCTTCACAGCTGGACCTCATCTGGGCACCTCCAAACCCCCCAAAAAAGGAAGGGGAATCTGCAGATCTCTTTGGAGCTTCTGCTGGGTAGCCTTAGGCAGAGGCTAAATTAGCACCTCCTTAGAACCAAGAGCCAGTGTACTCAGTGGTCAGAGTGGGACCATCCAGATTACAACTCCTCAGATCCATAAGGAACACACTCAGGGGGCAGACTCAGTGAGCACCAAAGCCCTACTAAAGCAAGTCTTGCCCCAGAAGGGTGTCTTCAGCACAGAAATTCTCCCACTGCAGACACAGCTGATTCTCACAGCCAATTGGTCTGGAGGTCAATTCCTCCCAGTGATAACTACAACAATCAAGGCTTAACTACAACAAGACTGTGCACACAGCCCACAAAGGGGTGCACCAAGAGTGTCCACCTCAGGTAATTGGGGAGACTGAGCCACTGGGCCCTATAGGACACCTAGCACACAAAGCCACTCTACCAACACAGGGAAGCATAAAAAATGTGGAGACAAAGAAACAGGTCACAAATGGCAGAAATGGAGGAAAGCAAAATACTGGATATAGAGTTCAAAACCTTGTTTATAAGGTTTTTCAAGAATTTTATGGAAACCGCCGATAAATTTAGTGAGTCCCTGGAGGATATGAAAAAAGACCAACTAAAAATTAAGCATACACTGACTGAAATAAAGAATAATATACAGAGACCCAACAGCAGACAAGATGATCCCAAGAATCAAGTCAAAGATTTGAAATATGAAGAAACAAAAAATACCCAACCAGAAAAGCAAAAAGAAAAAAGAATCCAAAAGTATGAAGATAGTGTAAGGAGCCTCTGGGACAACTTCAAGCGTACCAACATCAGAATTATAGGGGTGCCAGAAGAAGAGAGAGGGCAAGATATTGAAAACCTATTTGAAGAAATAATGACAGAAAACTTCCCCCACCTGGTGAAAGAAATAGGAAGCGCAGAGAACCCCAAACAAAAGGAATCCAAAGAGGACCACACCAAGACACATCATAATTAAAATGCCAAAAGCAAAAGACAAAGAGAGAATCTTAAAAGCAGCAAGAGAAAGACAGTCAGTTACCTACAAGGGAGTACCCATACGACTGTCAGCTGCTTTCTCAACAGAAACTATGCAGGCCAGAAGAGAGTGGCAAGAAATATTCAAAGTGATGAATACCAAGAACCTACAACCAAGATTACTTTATCCAGCAAAGCTATCATTCAGAAGTGAAGGTCAGATAAAGAGCTTCACAGTCAAGAAAAAGCTAAAGGAGTTCATCACCACCAAACCAGTATTATATGAAATGCTGAAAGGTATTCTTAAGAAGAGGAAGAAGAAAAAGGTAAAGATAAAAATTATGAACAACAAATACACATCTATCAACAAGTGAATCTAAAAATCAAGCGAATAAATAATCTGATGAACAGTATGAACTGGTGATTATAATAGAATCAGGGACATAGAAAGGGAATGGACTGACTATTCTTGGGGGGGGGGGGAAGGGTCTGGGGGATGCAGGAAGAGATTGGACAAAAATCGTGCACCTATGGATGAGGACAGTGGGTGGGGAGTGAGGGCAGAGGGTGGGGTGGGAACTGGGTGGAGGGGAGGTATGGTGGGAAAAAAGAGGAACCAATGTAATAATCTGAACAATAAAGATTTAATAATTTTTAAAAAAATTATTGAGAAACCCAAGGAGCTTTATCTACATAAAAAATCCAATATAATGAATGAAGCCAGAAATTATAAGAAAATTTGGAAAAGTGACCAGTTATAAAACCAACATAAATGAAACAGAAGACTAGACTTTGTGTGGTGAGCACACAGAGCAATATATAAATGATTATTATAAAATTGTACACCTGAAACTTATATAATGTTATTAACCAATGTTACCCCAATAAATTTAATTAAAATTAAATAAAAACCAATAGTGCTTCTATAGGAAAAAAAATAGAATTCTAACTAATTGGAAGGAAAGTATGGCTTTGGTGTAACAGAGAAAGCATAAGGCATAGAAATGCATTTTGAAGGATAAAGAAGATGGTTTCTAAGCTGGTTATTTCTGAAAGCTGTAAGAATGTTTCTGAAAGTTGTAAGAATGTCTGTGAAAGTTATAGAATGTTTGTAGAAATAAATGTTAAAAGGAAATTGATTAAATAACACAGGCCAGTAATCCAGGACATCAGTAAAGCAGAACAGGGAAACCGAGATAGTAAAACAGCAGTTTGCAACCATCTAGAAAATATGGATGCCAAGCAGTTTACAGCCATCTAGAAAATCCTATCTTCCCTAAACTAAGGACACTTAAGAGTAAATGATTTGCATTTTGCTTCCCTAATCAGAGGGTAAATAGCTTATGTCAATGTACTCAGGTAGACTGATAGCAGAAATCCAACTGGTGTCATTTGCTGTCCATACCCTAGGACAAATGAAGTTAGAAAATAAGCCTTATTGTGGTTGGTTCTCTTCTCATAAAATTGCTATATTATATTAATCAGGTATTTAAAAAATAATAAACATAAATAAATAAATAAATAAATAAATAAATAAATAAAATTTAAAAGGGCCATGTTTCAATCATGGGAACTGAAGTTTGCTAGCCTATGTTCCTGTCTAATACACTCTAATATATAATCTTTTGGTAAAATCAAGTTTGACAATCGCTTCAAAGGTTTGAATTTTAAGAAACTTCTTGATCTAGAATTGGCTTCAGATCATCCCAATAGGCTCTGAAGTGCCTCAAATTTTTTGTTTTCTCTCTCATGAAGGAAAATTTTATACTGACGGTACATAGGAACCTTTGTCAAATACAGTTATAACTAATGGTTATTAGTTATAATATTATAGAATATTGGGTTTTACAGAAAGGACAACTTTCCATGTCATCTGCATTATAATGAAATCCATAACTGTGTCATTTTAAATTTCTTCTTATCATTTGGGTACAGTTACTGTTTTGTTATAATGCATTTGGAAAAATATTACATCTTCTGAAGAGTCCATAGAAAGAATTGGCAAAGAAAATCAGATATTAAAGCAAGTTAGTGTATTTTTCTTTCTATATGATACCTCTGAAATTTGGCAGTTCTTAATGAATGAATCATGGAAATGCATTTCTTTGCATAAATTCAATAAGACCAATTTCCAATGGTGGTTTTATTGACCGAAAACTTTGACTAAAGTGTCATGTTTTAACGAGTCCTGTCTGGACTCTGAAGACTTGAAGCCAATAAGAGTGCCATGGAGAAAGCCTGGTATCTTGCTTGGTAGCCCTGAAAATAGATGGCGCTGGAGCATCAGGCCCATACCCTGCCAATGCTAGTGGTTGGTCAGAGTGGAAGGGGAGCAATGAGGGTGCCTCTGCATCCCTGTGGAACCTCCATGCACTCCAGGCTTTGATGAGTAGGAGGGCTGCTGAGATGTGCCTTGAAGCATAGAGTGCAGGCACAGGGGGAGCTGCTGTAGGTACAGATCTTGGTGAGGAATTCACCTAACCCAGCAGATATTGCAGGCAGGTCTGATGGCAGCTGGAAGGTTTGGCTTCTTTGCCCTAAGGGGCACATTGAGACTGTCATGAAATTCTGGCAAAGGCGGGCAGTTACCATCATTGTTGTGTTTATGCAAATGATCAGGCCAAATTGAAACCAGACTTAATGCAATAGATGAATTGGTCTTAATATGGCTCTTAAAATAAGGGTGATTTTAAGGAGAAAAAATCTATTTCAATGGAAATTATTAGAACTGAAATGTTTTCTTTTCCCTTCCACCAGACCATTTGTTGTAATTCTTGCTGTTCTAATTGTTCAATAATGCTACATTTTATAATGCAGTTTGTCTCTGCCAGGTCACAAGCCCACCTCCTTCTGTGCCCAGGCCTCATCGTCCCTCTGACAGAAAGCAAGGATCTCTTGGCTCTAAAAGAAAACTTCGTCCCTCCACAGCATTGAAGCAGTTAAAAGGAGCCCACCGATACCCGCTTTCCCTGAAAGAATTCAGAGCCAAGATCCTTGAGGGTATGTGTTAGGCAGTTAGACAGACATGAGCAGAGCAAGGATGATGGGCCAACTGGAAGAGAAATAGATGGGACCCTGAGACATGCTTCTCACCACTCCAACTGCTCAGGAGCTGGAAATGCAGAAACCTGTGTAGACTCCCTCTCCCTTCCTCTAAGAAAGCCAACAGGTTTTAGAACAGCTAATAGAGATAGAATCCATAAGCCCTGAAGCCCCAGATGTTACTCCAGACCAGATCTCTGGACTGCCATTACAATCCCTTGGGTGGTAAAAATGAAAAAGACTTGAGCTGCTGAACACTCTACTCCCTAGCTTTGAGTCTTCTATTGAATTCCCAAGGCTAAGAATCAGCTTGAGGATCAAGATGGGGGAATAATGGGGAATATAAGACAATGGGGTGGGGGTGGGGCTAGCAATCTGAATCTGTGCCAATAACCAGTATTCTGATACACATTTTTGTTAGCCTATAATTAAGTCACTGCCCCTTCCTTAAGTATTAATCTGTTTTCCTAAATACTCCCAGTTTACAAGGGCCATAAACCTAGAATTTAATAGCTTAGCCAGAGGGGAGGTCACTGGCGCCACCCAGGCCAGGCCTTTAGATGTAATCTTACTTCCCCATTCTAACTGACTTCGATAGGGCTGTGAAAGCCTGCCACAAAAGCCCAGAAGTTAGGAAACAAAGAATTTAGGAATATATAAGGAGTAATCTCATTGTATTAGGTGTTCAGGCTTTGGATCTTCGAAACCCTTGAGCCAGCAGTGCTGCTTTGAATAAAGGGTTTTTGCTGAATCTTCTGAGTACCTATTGTGTGTTTTCCAGTCACCTGGTAAATTTTGCAACAGGGGAAACCTACACAGACAGCAGTGGCTGTCCATTTAGATACAGATGAATTATGTTTCGATTCTAGTACTGGGCATGGTAGCCAATGGATTGAATTGCAAGCAGTGTGGATGGTTTTGACAAAGGAGCCTGGCCCTGTGGCCATTGGAACAGACAGTTGGGCTGTCTTTGAAGGCTTGACTTTGTGGTGGTTCCAGTGGCACAAGCAGCAGTGGTTGATAGGACATCGCCCCGTGTGGGAACAGAAAATGTGGAAGGATATATGGGAAGTAGGGACTTACTAAGAGGCAACAATATACCATTTGAGTGGCCATTGGCCACTGAATGATGAGGCAGATGCCTTGGCAAGGGTACAGGAGGTAGTAACTTCAGCCGAAGATTGGGTATGGTGGCTCTATGGGAAATTGGGGCACATGGGACCACGGACAATGATGCAGGTGGCTAAGCATTGGGGCCTAGCCCTATCCATAGGAGAAGCCCTCACTGCAGTATGAGGTTGTCCCCACCTGTGCTCAGGCACACCCCCATTGATATGGTCTTCAGGGGAAGAACAGCCATGTCCTCAGAAGGGGGCCTCTCTGCAATATTCCAGGTGAATTTCATTGGGACTCTCCCTCCAGACCAGGGTTTTATGTATGTCCTGATGGATGTGGACACTGCCACCGACCTCCTCTTTGCTTAACCTGCAAGAGAGACCCACCCAAGGGAAAGTTGTCCAAGGATTTGAACACTTGGGGGCCCACCTTTGGGCAACCCATTAGCATAGCAAGTGATAATGGAACCCATTTCACAGGGAAGGAGGTACATAGCTTGGCAATTTCACTCTTCATATTGTTCCCAAGTTGCTGGGATGATTGAACGGTATAATGGCTGGTTGAAAGACAAGCTCCGCCTAGGGTGGACCCACCTAGCCTAAAAGGTTGAGCTAGATTCATGGTCAGCAAACAGCGGCTCGAGAGCCACATGTGGCTGTTTGGCCCCTTCAGTGTGGCTCTTCCACAAAATACCACATGCGGGTGCACACGTACAGTGCAATTGAAACTTTGTGGCCCATGCGCAGAAGTCGGTATTTTGTGGAAGAGCCAGTATTTTGTGGAAGAGCCACACTGAAGGGGCCAAAGAGCCGCAAGTGGCTCGTGAGCCGTGGTTTGCCAAGCCGCAGTTTGCCGACCACTGAGCTAGATGATTGGGATTGGATATTGCCATCAGATTGCCAAATAAGCATCCCAGGAAGACAGGTGCCTCCCCCTTAGGTATAATGATGTGGAGGTATCCTCAGACACTGCATGTGCAGGTGAACACAGCAGATAAACTGTTGCAACCTAAGGTACACCCATCTGGAACTTTGCTGCTGCCGACACCTGCCCCCTTGGCAGATGGGGAAGAGACAGTGTGGACCTGGCCATGGACTGGGGAAGAGCCCTTGGTAGCCCTCCTATCCCCTTGGGGAAGCGGGTATGACTACAAGTCACAGTTGCACCTCTTGATCCAGCCCTGGCTAGTAATTGCAAGTCCAAGCCGGAAAACACGGAAAGGGAACTGTAAAGGGGACTTATGCTACTGCCCTCTGCCAGTGCCCAGAGTTTCCATAACTTCCCCTGTGAAACCGGGCCCCTATGAAGGAGGGAGATCCCATTTGGTATCACTGGCCCGGTTGTCCTCTGATTCCAGCCACAGTACTGTGTAGAGGAGACACAGTTGCTTGTATCTTGCTGGAAGGTCATGAACTCATTATGATGTCTCAGTTTCTCTTTTGTCTCATGGTGAGTTTGGCTAACAGTGTAGTGTCATGGGCGCATACCTATGCGCGAGTGCACAATATATCTCATTGTTGGGTATGCACAGAAATTCCCCCGAAGGGCTGGCAGATTTCCATGGCGCATCCATCTGGCCACCGCTGCCAATTGGACATGGTTAGCTGCTCAAGACTTCAGCAACATCTCATGGGACCCTATGCACCGAGCCATTGAGACTCTGATCTGGCGGGACCATGGCAATACTCCCCACTTTATCAGTTATGCAGTTTGGAATGAATGGGGGTGGTTGTTAGGGGAACACGTAGAATAAAGAGAACCCACAGACATGTGTGTGGAGCAGCAGAAATGGGATAAGAATAGCATTGTCGGCTGGCTGCCTCCAGAGTTGTGCTGTAACATCACTACTATTGTTGAAATCCAGAAGCGATGGAATAGAAAGCATTATACTGGCACAAAACCTGTAGATATGATGATCCCAGGATACCTATGGGTGTGTGAAAGGTATGGCTGGCCCTACCTCCCTGCAAATTGGTCGGGATGATGTACCTGAGGTAGGCCCTATATCCCCAGGTGATATCCCTTAAGACTTTAGAAGAGAGTCCCCTTAACTGGGACTCAGTATACTACTGGTGGCATCAAGTTAAATGGACTCTCTGGTGATTTTAAGCCCTTAGCTGCATTCCTTCCTGCAGGAGGAGCAATTAAGGTAGAGTTAGAAGTTACAGCCTTAGCAGAGCATACAGCTAAAGCCTTGAATCAGACCCGGCAAGCCCTTACCTTAATGATGGATGAAACCACGCAGATGTGCAAAGTGGTACTGCAGAATAGGATGGCACTTGGTTTGTTAACTGCTGCACAAGGAGGCACTTGTGCCATCCTACATGTAGAATGCTGTACACATGTGCCTAATAATCAAGAAAATGTAACCAGTGCCCTGCAAGAGATAGGGAAGTGCAGGCCATACAAGCCCTTTCCCATGACTGGTGGGATGGACTGTCAGGAGCATGGTTCTGGGCATTTTTGAGTTTTGCTATTGGGGCAGGAGTACTAGTCATAACAAGTTGTAGTTTGTATTGCTCTGTGGCCTCTGTGTTCAAGGAGCTGGCGTATGGGCCAGGGTACCCTGTAGAAACCAGCCGGCATAAGGGGTAGAGTGTAGGGCAGTGGTTCTCAAACTGTGGGTCACGACCACTTTCACAGGGGTCGCCTAAGATCATCGGAAAACACATATATTTACATATTGTTTTTGTGATTAATCACTATGCTTTAATTATGTTCAATTTGTAACAATGAAAATACATCCTGCATATCAGATATTTACATTACAATTCATAACAGTAGCAAAATTACAGTTATGAAGTAGCAAAAAATAATTTTATGGTTGGGGATCACCACAACATGAGGAACTGTATTAAAGGGTCGCGGCATTAGGAAGCTTGAGAACCACTGGTGTAGGAGCTCTGACCAAAGTACGCCGGAGGTTAAAGGCCCACTCGGCAAATGGACGCATGCAGGCACTGACACAGCAGTATTACTATGTTAAAACACCCCTTTCCCTACACATGGGTGAGGGCAATGACTCAGCAGTAGCACTATATATACTGTGCAAGCACACCCTTATATAACCTGCTTATGTTAATGAAGCACGACGTCACTAATTGGCATGAGGCCTCTTTTGTTTGAGCATGTATATAAGTGCCACTGATCAGCCAGTTTTTGGCTGCTTTGTTTGTAATAAAGCATGTCCCACTTACCTACTGTCACTCATGTATTCTTCCAATTCCCTGCACCCAGAGGGATCAAGTCCCTGGCTGAGGAACTTGCACTCAACACCTACTTAAAGACAGACTGCCCTACATGTAGCAGCTATGTATATAAAAGTTATAAAATTGTTCTTGGCTTAATAATGATGAATGAAAAGTATTAAAACTCTCCAATCAAATAAGGTATGCAAGAGTTTTTGTTGTTCTTTTTCCTTAAACATTGAGAGCAAAATAACTTACTGGAATATAAAGGTAAGAGCTGAATGTGCATGCCACTGATGGAGAAAGTGGGTATTTTCACAGGACTAATTATTTTCCCCTATCTCATCTCCATTTGATGTGGATCAAAACATAGCCTTGGCTATTTAGTGTGTGTGTTTTTTGTTAATATATTTTATTGATTTTTTTACAGAGAGGAAGGGAGAGCAATAGAGAGTTAGAAACATCAATGAAAGAGAAACATCAATCAGCTGTCTCCTGCACACCTCCTACTGGGGATGTGCCTCTACCAAGGTACATCCCCTTGACCGGAATAAAACCCGGGACCTTTCAGTTCACAGGCCAATGCTCTATCCACTGAGCCAAACCAGTTAGGGCTAGTTTTTTTGTTTGTTTGTTTGTTTGTTTTTAATGCAATATGCTTGTGTATATATACCAGTTACATTTTGTACAATAAAATGGCGAAGGGGAAAATTATCTATAATAATAAAAGCATAATATGCTAATTAGATCAGACGTCCTTCCAGATGACCTTCCAGACAAAGCCAGGGCTGCCAGGGAAGCCCGGGTCCCGGGTGCCTCCCAGTGGCCAGAGGAAAGCTGGTGCCGGCAGCTGGGGGAAGGAAGGCCTACTCTTGCACAAATTTTGTGCATCAGGCCTCTAGTAGAATATAAAACTATACTGTAGCCCTAACCTGTTTAGCTCAGTGGATAGAGCGTCGGCCCTGCAGACTGAAGGTCCCAGGTTCGATTCTGGTCATAGGCATATCCCTCGGTTGCGAGCATACGCCCCAGTAGGGAGGTTGCAGGAGGCAGCTGATCCAATGTTTCTCTCTCCATCGATGTTTTTACACTCTATCCCTCTCCCTTCCTCTCGGTAAAAAATCAATAAATATCTCAACAGTCATAGATATATATAAAAAACCTATACTATAGTAATTAGGATGTGGTGAAACCAAATGGTGTTTTTCTTTTATTATTATTACTAAGACCATCGGAAAACACATATATAATTACATATTGTTTTGGTGAATAAATCACTATGCTTTAATTATGTTCAATTTGTAACAATGAAATTGGGGGTCACCACAACATGAGGAACTGTATTATAGGGTCGCGGCTTTAGGAAGGTTGAGAACCACTGCTCTGGAAGGTTGTCCGAAAGGACATCTGGAAGGTTGTTTGGCTGTCCAGTCTAATTAGCATATTATGCTTCTATTATTATAAATTATTTTAATCCTCACCTGAGGATATTTTCCCATTGATTTTAGAGAGAGTGGAAGAGACAGGGAAAGACAGAAATATTGATGTGAGGGAAACACATTGATTGGTTGCCTCCTGCATGCACCCTGACCAGGGCCCAGGCTGGGGAGGAGCCTACAACCAAGGTACGTGCCCTTGACCAGAATCAAACCTGGGACCCTTCAGTCCAGCGGTTGCCAACTGGTGATCCATGGACCACTGGTGGTCCATGAGGTCTGAAAGGTTGGCGACTGCTGGTTTAAGGAAACCTTTGGTGCAGCAGTTGCCAATTGGTGGTCCATGGACCACTGGTGGTTAGTGAGGTCTGAAAGGTTAGTGACCGCTGCTTTAGTCTGCAGGCTGACACTCTATCCACTGAGCCGAGTTGGGTAGGGCAAAATAGTGGTTTTCTAAATGAGAATGTTTTCTTGGTCTGGAGAAACACAGTTGTGGAGTAAATAGCAGGTTTCATTTTTAGCAGACACCTCTCTTCTGCTGCTGGACCACACCAACTGTGTCTTCATCCTCCATTCCAACTGTGCAGGTGTGTCTATTTCATTGATTAGCTACCCATTAAATCAAAATCTGATCTGTCTCCTTGACAAATCCTGCAGTTCACAATATGCTTTTTTTAGTTTACTAAGTGGTGTATGCTTCTTAATCTTAAACTGTACTTCAGAAGCATCCTGCCTGCCACCTTCAAATGAATATGATTGTTGTTCTCAGTATTGACTCCTTTGGGCTTTTCATCTGCCCTGGCAAGCTCCAGGTCTTCTCAGCTGCCACTTTGCAAAAGAGGTAACCAGGTCCACATGCTTAAGGAGCATACTAACAGTGCCAGGTGCAGCAGGAGCAGCTGCTTCTGGCTTTAAAAAAAATTATATGTATATATATATATATATATATATATATATATATATATATATATATAATTGATTTTTTACAGAGAGGAAGAGAGAGGGATAGAGAGTCAGAAACATTGATGAGAGAGAAACATCTATCAGCCGCCTCCTGCACACCTCCCACTGGGGATGTGCCCACAACCAAGGTACATGCCACTGACCGGAATCGAACCCGGGACCCTTCAGTCTGCAGGCCGATGCTCTATCCACTGAGCCAAACAGCTAGGGCTGCTTCTGGCTTTTAAGCTTCACTCTTCTTCTTCCTCTTGTGCTCCACATCTGGGCAATCACAGGTGCTCCTTCCTTTGGCTCTAGGAGGAAATGTAAACCATGAAAGCCTCTGACATAAGAATTCCATGCCAATTTCCTGTCCTTGCTCTTAATCATTTGCAGACTTTCTGGGGAAGCCTGCCCCACTTTTCCTACAAAGATTCATTGTGTGAGTAGTTAAACTTTTCATATCCTCTTGGTGTGTGTGTGTGTGTGTGTGTGTGTGTGTGTGTGTGTGGTCATCAGTCTCAACATTCCAACCAAATTTTGGGTTGGGGGGTCCATCCTGTACTTGCAGATTAGCAACAATAGGTAAGAATAGCTACCACTGTCTTTTTGTCACAAATGACATGATCATCTATGTAGACTATTCGACAGAACTTCCAAAACTCTAGTAGATATAGCAATGATCTTTTAGCAAGGTAACAGGCTACAAGATCAAAAAGCAGTTGTATTTTTATATACTGGCAATAAACAATTGGAAATTGAAACTTTCAAAAATATCACTTATAATAGCATCAAACTCTGAAATACTCAGGGCTAAATCTGGCAAAATATTTTATGACCTGTACATTAAAAACTACAAAATATTGCTGAAAGAAATTAAAGATCTAAATAAATGGAGACATGTTTATGGATTATGAGATTCACCATTTTAAAGATGTCAGTTCTCCCCAAATTGATCTTTATATTCAATCAAAATACAAGATAGATTTTTTTTGGGGGGGGGGGTTATAAATTGACAAATTCCTTGTAAAATTTTCCTAGGTGTTTATCCAAAAGAAATTTAAATTTCATTCCCACAAAAAACTGTACATGAATGCATATAGCAGTAATAGCCAAAAGTTGAAAACTTACACATCTGTTTTTCAATAAGTGAATGGCTAAACAAACTGTGGTGTATTCACATGGAATAAAATGAATGAACTACTTATACATGTAACAACACATATGAATCTTCAGGGAATTATGCTGAGTGAAAAAACCTATACCAAAATTAAATACTGTGTGATTTGATTTATATAATATTCTTTAAAGATAAAATTATAGAGATGGGGAACAGATTAGGGTTGCTAGGCCTTATGGAGGGTGTTTGGGGGAGAGAGAGAGTGAGGAGGTTAGTGGATGTAACTATAAAAGGACAACATAAAGAATCCTTGTAATAATAAAAATATTCTAAATGTTGACTGTATCAATATTAATACCCAGTTGTGATATTGTATATCGTTTTGTAAAATGTTACCATTGGGGGAAATGGATAAAGGGTACGTGGGATCTCTGAATTACTTCTTACAACTGCATGCAAATCTAGTATTACCTCAAAATAAAAAGTTAAATTAATAATAAAAAAAGCTGGGTCAAAAAGAGAACAAATTCTAAGGTGGCAGACCAAAATCCAACTACATTAAATGTAAAGTCACAAAATACGTCAAGTTAAAGAAGGTTGTCATTATTTTTAAAAATTATGTGATTAATAAGAGACAGTTAGAAATATTAAAATTAAAAGGTAGAAGAGATAAAGCATGCATTAGCCAAAAGAAGAATGGTAAAGCGATAGTACTGGGTACTTCAAAATAGACTAAGAAATAAAAGTGGTATTCTAAATAAATGGTAAATTCCATTTCCTGTTGTATCAATCTAATAGGAAGCCATTCAACTCTAAAAATGTATCACCCAATAAGACAGCTTAAAAATATATAAAGCAAAGCTTAACAGAAATAAAAGAAGAGACAATTTTACAAAGTATAAAAAAAAATGAAACAACCAGCTCTGTTCTTTTCTCATCTATTAACAAAACAATTAGAAAAAACAATTCTTATAGTAGACAGAAAAAAATATACTGTTGGTAAAGACATGTGACACAAATACGCAAAAGGTATTCGGAGGACTGTTATCTCTACATAGGTTTTACTGGGAGTCTCTTGTCCCTTCCCACACACAGATTCACACTGAAACAGTGCCAATTATCATCTAATGAAAGGAAGACTATTTTCTACTGCATCCTAGAGATAACATAGTCCTTTGGGCTTTGTGTAGCCTGAAGCCTCTGATACCTTTAAAGACTACAAGTTCCTGATATTCAGCATTCTGTAGTCTCTCTTTGTCAACACATCATAACACGAAAGGATAGGCTAGTGTTTTTATATATATTTTCTCCATTTTAGTATCTACTTCAAAATTATTCCAGTGAGTCTTCAACTTTCACTGCCAATTGTTTTTTAATCCTTTTGAAGTCAGAGTGGAACCCACCATATAAAATGCTGAAAAAGAATCAGGTTGTTAGGGCAGGCGAGACATAGTCTGGTTTGCTAGATTTTGAGTTTTGGATCCTGGTTACTCCTCTAGTATCCCGCTTATACTTTACACTCCTGTTGGTGAGACTATGAATTCTTGACATGAATTTTCATTTGATGAATCACTGTCTTTTTGTTGTTAATCCTCACCCGAGGATATGCCCCCCCCCCCCCCATTGATTTTTAGAGAAAGTGGAAGGGAGGGAGGAAAGGGGAGGGGTGGAGAGATTGAGAGAAACAAGGGCAGGAGATCCAGCTTGCAACTGAGGTATCTGCCCTTGACCGGATCCAACCGGAGACCCTTCCCACCAGCCCACGCTCTAACCACTGAGCAAATGGGCTAGGGCAATGGCTCACTGTCTTACTTTCTTCAACAAGGCCTTCCTAAATTACCTGTATCACCTTTGTCCATAAAACACACACTGAATATGAGTAAAAAAGCATGGGTATTTTATCAATATAGACTCACAAGTCTCTATTATAATTTCTTCCATTTAATATTTTGGTGACTCTGGTTTATTTACTTAACCTTATAAATTTCAATATTGCAACAGGGCGTCAGTCAGAAGAGCAGAAACCCAAAGAATTGACAACATACTGTCTCTCACAAAGCTGCAGGATCACAATAAAAGGGTCACAAGATAAGGACCATGGTCACACAAATGGTCGTAAATCCCACGACCCCAAAAGTTACTGGACCTCAGAATCTCTCCACCCCATTAACTCTCTTCCACAAAACCACTGCCAACATTTTCAACACACAGTCACACAAAGCAACTCTTTTTCTCTGCTGCCAGAAGCTCCAGGCTCAGACTGGCTGGTCTCATCCCGCCCACCGGCCTGGGTGGAGCCCACACCAGTCGGAACTGAACCCACTGAACGGTGCTTCCTATTGGGCCAAACACCATAACCCCAGGAATCCGAAGATCCAGTTAAAGTGACATTTTGCATACATTGACTTGGGCCGCAAGGGCCTCTGGGAAATGTAGTCTGGTCCCGGAAAGCTGCGGCCCGTTTCAGAATCTTCTCAGCCTCAAGTTGTACTCCCACAGACTCCCAGTGCCAGGGCCAAGGGAAGCTGCTTTCGTCAAACTTACACTGAGCCTCTTCCGCAGATCGGGGCGCCTATAAACGCCGCGGTTGGTTATTAATATTTGTAAACAGATAGGACAGTCCGGCCGGAGTGAGGCGCGTGGGGCTCTGGGAAGTATTGTCCTTTGTCTAAGGGCCCGAGGCGAGGTGTGTGCTGCAGTCGTCCACCGCCCGCGCTGGCCCTAGTGCGCCCCTTTCTCAGCCCGCACCCGCTGTGCCACTTGGGCGGCGTTGAGATGTGGAATTGGGGTCTGCGTCTGCGGTCTCGGTGAGTCCTCGGGAGGCTGCGAGCTCTGAGTCCGGGACTGTGCTGGGTGGGAGTAGGGGCCTGCAGACCCGTGTCTGTGTTGGAGGAGGATGCTCGGCAGGGCCATGCCCCTAAGGGTGGTTCCCTGAGGCCGCGAGCGTGGCGTATTAAAGACAGCATGTGGCGTGATGTTACTGTATTTGTTAGATATTTGTCTGTGACTGAGTGTGGCCATGGGATAGTGTGTATAAGAGAATTTTTTGAATGTGCTTTCCCTTTTATATTTCAACTAGAGGCCTGTTGCACGAAGAGATTCGTGCAATAGGCCTTCCCTTCTCCTGGCTGCCTGCACCGGTTTTCCTCCGGCACCCGGGACCCAGGCCTTCGCTCCAGCCGAAGCCGCCTTCTGTCCTCCGTCTTCGCGGCCCGGGCCGGAGCCGCCTTCCGACCACCGAGATCGCAGATGCAGACCCCAATTCCCCAAGTGACATAGCGGGTGCGGGTTGAGAAAGGGGCGCACTAGGGCCAGTGCGGGCTGTGTATATGTACCACATCTTCTTTATCAACTTTGGTTGTTTCCATGTCTTGGCCACTGCGAGTAATGCTAAAATGAACATAAGGGTGCATATCTTTGCAAATACATGATTTTGAGGTTTTTAGGCATATACCCAGGAGAGGGATTGGTGGGTCATATGGTAGCTCTATTCTCAATTTTTTGAGGAATCTACAGACTTCTTTCCACAGTGGTTGTACCAGTCTACATTCCCACCAGCAGTGAATGAGGGTTTCCTTCATTCCACAATCTCTCCCACACTTGTTATTGCGTGTCTTGTTGATAATGGCCACTCTAACAGGTGTGAGGTGGTATCTCATTGTAGTTTTGATTTGCATTTCCCTAATAGCCAGTGAGGTTGAACATCTTTTCATATATCAATCGGCTGTTCGTATGTCTTCTTGGGAGAGGTGTATTTTCAGGTCTTCTGCCCACTTTTTGATTGGGTTGTTTGGTGTTGAGTTTTAGGAGTTCTTTATATATTTTGGCAATTAAACCTTTGTCGGAGCTACTGTTTGCAAATATCGCTCATCTTGTTGGCTATCTCTTTGTTTTGTTGTCAGAAGCTTTTTAGTTTGATATAGGTCCATTCATTTATTTTTGCTTTTACTTCCCTTGCCTTTGGGATCAAGTTCATATGGCCAAGGTCCACAAGTTTGGTACCTAGATTTTTTTCTATGTAGCTTATTGTTTCAGGTCTTATATTTAGGCTTTGATCAATTTTGAATTAATTTTTGTACATGGGGACAAATTGTAATAGAGTTTCATTCATTTGCATGTGGCTTTCCAGTTTTCCCAGCACCTCTTATTGGAGAGACTATCTTTACACCATTGTGTGTTTCTGGCTCCTTTGTTGAAAATTAACTGTCCTTATACATGTGGTTTTACAGCTGGGCTCTCTGTTCTGTTCCATTGATCTGTGTGTCCATTTCTCTGCTAATATTCTGTTTTGATTATCATATCTCTGTAGTATAATGTGAAGTCAGGTAGTGTGATACCTCCAGCTTCATTCTTTTTTCTCAGGATTGCTTTGGCTATTCAGGGACTTTTGTGGTTTCATAGAAATCTGATGATTTCTTGTTCTATTTCTTTAAAAACTGACATTGGGATTTTGATGGAGATTGCATTAAATTTGTATATTGCTTTGGGTAATATGCCCATTTTAACTATGTTGATTCTTCCAATCCATGAACACAGGATATTTTTTCATTTTGTATGTCTTTTTCAATATCTTTTATTTATTTATTTATTTATTTATTTATTTATTTCTTTATTGATTAAGGTATTACATATGTGTCCTTATCCCCCATTGCCCCCTTGTTGGGGTCCTACCCCAGCAGGTCCAGGGGTTCCCCATAGGTGTGGACAGAGTCGACGAAGAAGGAATGAATGACATGGAGGCAGCGTTCAGGTGATCATCATAGCCAGGTTCCTCCTAGCCAGGTTCCTGTCTCTAGGTTCTCCAGCCAGGTTCTGTAGCCAGGTTCTGTCTTCTATTGTCTTGTTACATCTGTATTTATACCAGTTGATTTTAATCCTGCCCATTTCTATTCCAAAGGTTAGGGCGTTTCTTATCTCCATTCCAGGGAGTAAAGATTATGTAGCTTAAGTGTGATTGTTCATAGTTAAAGTGATTAACTACCCGCCTGGCACTTAGTTAAGGGGTTTTATTCCCTCCCTAACTTCAGGGAAAAATCCCTACCTGGGGAAACAACCTTTCTCGGAGAGGTGACCTTGGTTAAAACACATAGCACTAAGGGGAGCAAACATATTAAGAACAGCATGCTATATACGCCAGGTCCCTTGAAACATATGCTGTGCAGACATTTCTTCTCTGCAGCGACTGTGTCAAGCAGCAAGGATGGACAGGCTCCCAGCAGACAAGGTAGGAAAAAATACCCAAGCAGAGTAGCTTCCAGAAAAAAAAAATTAAAAAGCAGGAGGAGAGCCTGAGAGAACTCTGGGACAATACGAAACGAAACAACATCCACATAATAGGGGTGCCAGAAGGAGAGGAAACTGAGCAAGGAATAGAAAACCTATTTGAAAAAATAATGACAGAAAACTTCCCTGATATAGGGAAGAAAAAACTCACACAAATCCAAGAAGCTCACAGAGTCCCAAACAAAATGAACCCCAAAAGACCAATGCCAAGGCACATTATACTTAAATTGGCAAACACCAACGACAAAGCAAGAATTTTAAAAGCAGCCAGAGAGAGACAGAAAGTCACCTACAAAGGAGCCCCCATCAGACTAGGGACTGATTTCTCAACAGAAACACATCAGGCGAGAAGGGAATGGAATGAAATACATAAAGTCATGCAAAGGAAGGGTCTGAACCCAAGAATACTGTACCCAGCAAGGCTATCAATCAAAATTGAGGGTGAAATCAGGTGCTTCACAGACAAAAATGGACTACGGGAGTTTATTACCACCAAACCAGCAATGCAAGAAATGCTAAAGGGTCTGTTGTAAAAAGAAAAAATAGGAAACAAAGAAGGAACACAGGGGTAAAGAATAAAAGTGGCGACTAACAAGTATCTATCAATAATAACTTTAAATGTAAATGGATTAAATGCCCCAATCAAAAGACATAGGGTAACTGAGTCGATAAGAAAACATAACCCATATATCTGCTGTCTACAGGAAACCCACCTCAGAAAAAAAGACGAACACAGACTGATGGTGAAGGGATGGGAAAAGGTTTTTCAGGCGAATGGAAGTGAAAAAAAAGCCGGGGTAGCAATACTTATATATGACAAATTAGATCTCAAATTGAAGGACATAAAAAGAGATAAAGAAGGCCATTTCAAAATACTAAAGGGAGCAATCCAACAAGAAGAAATAACTCTGGTAAACATATACGCACCCAATATAGGAGCACCCAAATACATAAGAAATCTTCTGGAAGAGATCAAGGGAGAGATTGACAGCAATACAATCATAGTAGGGGACTTTAACACCCCATTATCACCATTAGACAAATTCTCTAAACAAAAAATGAGCAAAGAAACATCAGTCCTAAATGACTCACTAGATCAGATGGAATTAATTGACCTCTTCAGAACATTTCATCCCAAAGCCACAGAATATACATTCTTCTCAAGTGCACATGGGTCATTTTCAAAGACAGACCATATATTGGGTCACAGACAAAGTCTCTTCAAATTCAAGAAAATTGAAATCATATCAAGCATCTTCTCAGATCACAATGGCATAAAACTGGAAATCAACTACAATAAAAACAATCCAAAAAAATCAAACACATGGAGACTAAATAGCACACTATTAAACAATGACTGGGTTACCAAAAACATCAAAGAAGAAATAAAAAACATCATGGAAACAAACAACAATGAAAACACAATCCAAAACCTATGGGACACAGCGAAAGCAATCTTGAGAGGGAAGTTCACAGCTCTACAAGCCTACTGCAAGAAACAAGAAACAATGAGAATAAATCACCTAACCCTACTACTCAAAGAGTTAGAAAGAGAGCAACAAGAAAAGCCCAGTGTCAGCAGAAGGAAGGAAATAATAAAGATCAGAGCAGAGATAAATGACATAGAGACCAAAAAAAACAATACAAAAGATCAACAAAACCAAGAGCTGGTTCTTTGAAAGGATAAACAAGATTGATGAATCCCTAGCCAGGCTCACTAAGAAGCAAAGAGAGAGGACCCAAATAAACAAAATCAGAAATGAAAGAGGAGAAATAACAACAGATCCCACAGAAATACAAAGGATTGTTAGAAATTACTATGAACAACTCTACTCCAAAAAACTAGACAACCTGGAGGAAATGGACATATTCCTAGAAAAATACAACCTTCCAAAACTTAATCAGGAAGAATCTAAAAATCTCAATAGGCCAATAACTATGGAAGAAATTGAAGCAGTCATCAAAAAGCTCCTAGCAAACAAAAGCCCAGGACCAGACGGCTTCACAGGGGAGTTTTACCAAACATTCAAGGAAGAACTAAAACTTATCCTCCTCAGACTAGTCCAAAAAATTCAAGAGGAAGGAACACTTCCAAGCTCATTCTATGAAGCCAGGATCACCCTAATACCAAAACCAGACAAAGAGAACATAATGAAAGAGAATTACAGGCCAATATCCCTCATGAACATAGATGCCAAAATCCTCAACAAAATCCTAGCAAATCGGATCCAGCAGTACATCAGAAAGATCATACACCATGACCAAGTTGGATTTATCCCAGGGATGCAAGGATGGTACAATATCCACAAATCAATAAACATAATACATCACATAAACAAATTGAAAGAAAAAAAACACACAGTCATATCAATTGATGCAGAAAAAGCATTTGACAAAATCCAACACCCATTTTTGATAAAAACTCTCAGCAAGGTGGGAATAGGAGGAACATACCTCAACATAATAAAAGCCATATATGACAAACCCACAGCCAACATCATAATCAATGGGCAAAAACTAAAACCATTCCCCTAAGAATAGGAACAAGACAGGGATGCCCACTCTCACCACTCCTGTTCGATAT
>NW_005871233.1:273684-285585 GCF_000147115.1 Myotis lucifugus | reverse complement strand
AAGACATAAAAGGCATCCAAATTGGAAAAGAAGAAGTAAAGCTGTCCTTATTTGCAGATGACATGATACTTTACATAGAGAATCCTAAAGACTCCATCAAAAAATTATTAGACTTAATAAATGAATTTGGCAATGTAGCAGGATACAAAATTAATACCAAGAAATCTATGGCATTTCTTTACACCAATAGTGAACTTACAGAAAGTGAGACTAAAAAAGCAATCCCATTTACCATCGCATCAAAAAAATTAAGATACCTAGGAATAAACTTAACTAAGGCGGTAAAAGACTTATATGCGAAAAACTATAGGACACTGAAAAAAGAGATAGAGGAAGACTTAAACAGATGGAAAAACATACCATGTTCCTGGATTGGTAGAATCAACATCATCAAAATGTCCATACTACCCAAAGTAATCTATAGATTCAATGCAATCCCCATTAAACTACCAGCGGCATATTTCACAGATCTAGAACGAACGTTCCAAAAATTCATCTGGAATAAAAAAAGACCTCGAATAGGTGCAGCAATCCTGAGAAAGAAGAACAAAGTAGGTGGGATCTCAATACCAGATACCAAACTGTATTACAAAGCCACTGTACTTAAAACAGCTTGGTACTGGCACAAGAACAGACGTATAGATCAATGGAATAGAATAGAGACCCCAGAAATCGACCCAAACCACTATGCCCAATTAATATTCGACAAAGGAGGCAAGAGCATACAATGGAGTCAAGACAGTCTCTTCAATAAATGGTGTTGGGAAAATTGGACAGATACATTCAAAAGGATGAAATTAGACCACCAACTCACACCATACATAAAAATAAACTCAAAATGGATAAAAGACTTAAACGTAAGACAGGAAACCAGAAAAATACTAGAGGGATCCAAAGGCAGCAAAATCGCAAACATATGCCAAAGGAATTTCTTCTCTGATACTGCTCCTAGGGCAATGGAAACTAAAGAGAAAATAAATAAATCGGACTACATCAAAATAAAAAGCTTTTGCACAGCAAAGGAAACCTTCAACAAAACAACAAGAAGACCCACTGCATGGGAGAACATATTTGCCAATGATATCACCGATAAGGGTTTAATATCCAACATTTACAGGGAACTCATGCAACTTAGCAATAGAAAGATAAACAATCCAATCAAAAAATGGGCAATTGACCTAGACAGACACTTTTTGAAAGAGGACATACAGAAGGCCGAAAGACATATGAAAACATGCTCAAAGTCACTAATTATACGAGAGATGCAAATCAAAACGACAATGTGTTATCATCTCACACCTGTCAGAATGGCTATCATCAACAAATCAACAAACAACAAGTGCTGGAGAGGATGTGGAGAAAAAGGAACCCTTCTGCACTGCTGGTGGAAATGCAGACTGGTGCAGCCACTGTGGAGAACAGTATGGAGCTTCCTCAAAAAACTAAAAATGGAACTCCCATTTGACCCAGTGATACCACTTCTAGGAATATATCCCAAAGCCAGAAACACCAATCAGAAATGATATATGCACTCCTATGTTCATAGCAGCACAATTCACCATAGCTAAGATTTGGAAACAGCCTAAGTACCCATCAACAGATGAGTGGATTAAAAAACTGGTACATCTACACAATGGAATTCTACGCTTCGGTAAAAAAGAAGGAACTCTTGCCTTTTGCAACAGCATGGATGGAACTGGAGAGCATTATGCTAAGTGAAATAAGCCAGTCAGAGAAAGGTAAATACCTCATGATTTCACTCATTTGTGGAATATAGAGAACAACATAGACTGATGGACGGGGACAGAGCCAAAGACAGAGAAACAGCGATCAGACTATTAATCCCCAGAGGGAAAGTAGGGGAGGGAGGGGGTAAGGGGAAGAGTTCAACCAAAGGACTTGTATGCATGCATATAAGCCAAACCAATGGACATGGACAACGGGGGGATGAAAGCATGAGTGGGTTGGGGGGGAGGATGGGGATTTTATGGGGGGAGGGATGAGGACACATTTGTAATACCTTAACTAATAAAGAATTAAAAAAAAACTACAACTAAGCCCTGACCAGTTTGGCTCAGTGGATGGAGCATCGGCCTGTGGACTCAAGGGTCCCGGGTTTGATTCCGGTCAAGGGCATGTACCTTGGTTGCGGGCACATACCCAGTGGGGAGTGTGCAGGAGGCAGATGATCGATGTTTTTCTCTCATCGATATTTCTAACTCTCTATCCCTCTCCCTTCCTCTCTGTAAAAAATCAATAAAAAATATATTTAAAAAACAAAAAAAAAACAAAACTACAACTAAAAGACAAAATGAATATCATCCAGAACTACGGGTAGGCTGGCTGATTGGAAATTCTACAACTAGAAGGAAAGAGAAAAGCACATTGAGTCCAGTGGGAGGTGAGTCCAGTGGAAGCATAGAGGTACGGAAGCACGTGAAAGGGGTTGGCAGCTATTGTCTTTTTCAATCGGGAGGGAGATACAAGCTCCCGACTGCTCTGAACTCCAGCTGTGGGTGAGAATTTGGGTACCTAGACTCATACAGAGAAACTGGACTGTCTGGCATCAGGCCGAAGCATGAGGGTGGCTTTCTCCCAGAGGTGCTTGCAATGGTAATTGTTCCAGCACAGGGCCGCGGGACACAAACCCCGGGACCTCTCCGAGGCAGAGCAGACTGGTAGCCATTGCGGTTTGCTCCACCCTGGTGATTCCCTGAGACCCCGCCCCACCCAATTTACAACCCCACCCAAGCTGTGCGCAGAGGCTTTTGCTTACGAATGGCTTGGCCTTTCTCTGCCAGTTTCCCCGCCTGCGGCAGCCCAGCTCTGAGTTCTGGATGCAACAAAGTTGCAATTATAGAACCTAAACAAGCTCCAGATAGCTGCTTTCATCCAGCACCGGGCTCAGAGCTTAGAGCGGCAGTGATGGCAACAGTGTTTCAATTATAGAACCTAAACAAAGCCCAGATATCTGCTTTCAGCAGCCGAGGCCTCAAGCTGGAGCCGGCCTCAGAGCTAAAGCCGGCTCTCAGCTCCAGTGACAGCCATAGAAAGTAAATAAATCCCAGAATAAAAAAAAAAAGGAGAGGCTGGGAGCTTCAGTCACCCGCCAGCCTGAAAACAGCCCTCAGCCCCTCACCCAGACTGGCAAGGCACCCCAGTGGGGACCCCCACCCTGAAGGGGGTGCGGGCAGCCTCAAAACAGCCATCAGCCCATCATCCAGGCTGGCCAGGTACCCAAGCGGGACCTTCACCCTGATCCGGGACACCCTTCAGGGCAAACCAGCCGGCCCCCACCCGTGCACCAGGCCTCTATCCTATACTACAGGCAGGACGGGACAGCGCGAGCTGCCATCCAGGCCCCATGTGCAGCCCTGGGCAGCGGGGCATAAGCCCTGCCCCCAGCCGGGACCCCTGTGTGCCACCTGAGCCCCCAGCCAGGACACCCGTGCCGCCTGAGCCCCACACTGCTAAGCCCCACCCCCAGCCGGGACCCTATGACTATTGGAGAGCAGGAAAGTGCTGCTGGGCCCTGGGTCGCTGTGGTGATCCAGCCATCGGAAAGTAGAAAAGTGCAGCCTGTAGGCAGCCCCAGCTGCACCTGATCCGGGAGCAGGAAAGCAAGCCCGGCCTGCGGGCAGCCCCCAGCTGCGCCTTCTCCCCGGTTGCCATGAGGATCCGGGAGCAGGAAAGCAAGCCTGGCCTGCAGGCAGCCCCAAACTTTGCCTGCTCCCCAGTTGCCATGGTGATCTGGAGCAGGAAAGCAAGCCTGGCCTGAGGGCAGCCCCCAGATGGGCCAGATCAGGGAGCAGGAAAGCCCGGCCTGCGGGCAGCCCCAAGCTGCACCTGATCCGGGAGCAGGAAAGCCCAGCCTGAGGGCAGCCCCAAGCTGGGCCTGATCCGGGAGAGGAAACCCGTCCTGCGGGCAGCCCCAAGCTGGGCCTGATCAAGGAGCAGGAAAGCCCGGCCTGTGGACAGCCCCCAGCTGGGCCTGCTCCCTGGTTGCCATGGGGATCCGAGAGCAGGAGAGCAAGTCCGGCCTGCAGGCAGCTCCAAGCTGGGCCTGCTCCCCGGTTGCCATGGAGACCTAGAAGCGGGAAAGCCCGGCCTGTGGGCAGCCCCCAGCTGGGCCTGCTCCCCCGTCGCCATGGCGATCCTGGAGCAGGAAAGCCTGGCTTGCAAGCAGCACCCCCATCCTGGCCATAGCTCAAGGGAGAATACAACATGCAGTGGAGGCCAGGAGCCTGAGAGATCAACACAGAGGGGCTCCTGCTCCAAGCCTCCATGGTGTGGCTGGGGGCAGGCCCCCAGCAGACACACACACACACACACACACACACACACACACACACACAGTGCCTGCTCTGAGCCTCCAATGTGGCTCGGGGCAGACCCCCAGTGGGGACACACACACACACACACACACACACACACACACACACGGCAACTGCTTCGAGCCTACGTGGCGCGGCTGGGGGGCAGGCCCCAGCAGACACACACACACACACACACACACACACACACACACACGACACCTGCTCTGAGCCTCTGCTGCCAGACTGTGGCCATCAGTAGGACATCCACTGAGGGCTCCCGGACTGTGAGAGGGGCAGGCTGGTCTGAGGGAACCCCCACCCCCCAGTGCACAAATTTCGTGCACTGGGCTTCTAGTAAACATTATATTTAGCCAAACATTTCTCTTTTGAAAATTAATCCTAAAGACATATTTGCATGAATTGAAATGATGTATGAATAAGGGTATTCATTGCAGTATTATTTATATAATTTATTATTATTTAAAAAGTTGGGAACAACTTAAATTTCTATTAATAGGGAATAAATAAGGTAAATTATGGTACAGTTATTTGATAATGTAATATGCAGTAATTTAAGAGAATATCAACTCTATAGAAAGGAAACATGCATTAACATTAATGAATTAACAGTAAATGAAGAAATCAAAGTGTTATCAGATGCTGCCATTAAGAAAAAATAACATCTATATATATAAAACCCTAATATGCAAATAGACCGAACAGCTGAACAACAGGTCAATATGACGTGTGCTGACCACCAGGGGGCACGCGCAGAACATGGCGGGCATTGGCAGCAGGCGGCAGAGTGTGGAACATGGTGGGTGTTGGCTGTGGTGGGATGGTGGAGCAGGTGAGGGGGGCACCAGACCAAGGTGGGGCACCGGTCTCTGTCATCGGGGCAAGCCTCTGGTGGTTACTGAAAATTCTTTGCTCCCATGCGCTGCAGCCCTGCCAGGCATTCACACCTGGTGCCGGTGCTGGCCCTGCTCGCACCCACTGCTGGTGCCTGGCGCCAGTCCCGATCGCTTGGCGCCGTCAGCGTGTGTGAGCAGCAGATGCCGGCCCTGATCGCCCCTGAGGACTTCTCCACCTCCCCCTGCTCCTGAGGGGATTGGGACAGCAGCCACCACTCACATCTGCTGACGGCGCCAGTCCCGCTCATGCCCACTGTTGGCACCAGCCCCAATCACTCTGTGCTGTCAGCGGGTGCGAAGGAGTGGTGGCAGCGGGAGCGGGGCTGCCGGCAGACAGGGGACTGGGGGCCGTGGCGGGAGGGGCCAGGTGGGGGAGTGGAGGATGGGCTGAGACCCACCTGTGTGCCCACTACAGCCTCACAGCCCACAGTTCCTTTCAAGGTGCATGAATTCGTGCACTGGGCCTCTAGTAGGTATATATTTGAATGAATATTTAAGTATTTATATATGCCTTTGGAAGGAAACTCAAAAAACAGGTAAGGTTGTGAGCTGGATTGTCTATTGACAATTTGACATCACTGCTACCCCATAGGAGAAGCTATGAGCTACATTTCTTAGAATCTTCTTTTCCATATGGCTCTTGGTTAAAGTGTCAGAAAGATACTTGCACAACATTTGGAAGGTGGAGGAGAAGGGAGAAAAGAGAATTCTGGTATCTTGATGGAATCCTGACTGTTGCATTGCCTCTGAGTGGTGAATTGGGTAACTATGGGATATGAGTACTACATATCCATTTTATAACTTTTAAATGAAAGTTTCCTAGAGTTGGCCAGTACGAGCCCCTTCAAGTTGGTTCCTGTGTCTTTTTGACATGCCTCCAACATTATTTGAGCACTCCTTAATTTCTTGACAGAGAAAGATAAGAAGTTAAGCTTTTAAAAGCTTAACTTCTACTTTCCCAGCACCAGCCTTTGAATTAGCCATTTCTCTAAGAAACTCTGGTTGCTTTTAAGGGAGAATGATATTTGGAAACAATGACCTAGGTCAGTGGTCGGCAAACTGCGGCCCCTTGAGTGTGGCTCTTCCACAAAGTACCACGTGCAGGCGCGCACGTACAGTGCGATTGAAACTTCGTGGCCACACTCAAGGGGCCAAAGAGCCGCATGTGGCTCGCGAGCCGCGGTTTGCCGACCATGGACCTAGGTGATAGGTATACTCATTTCTTTTAGGCTATCTCTGCTGACAGATAGAACATGTATAAGTATGTGTATATACACACATATCAATCTGTCTGTTTATCTGAAAAAAAAAAACAAGACAGTTCACATGGATACCTCTAATTCCAATCCAATACCACAGGGTTCATTCTAGCCTTCCTTCTTTCCACATCTGTAACTCCCTTTCTTACAGTAAAAAACTTGGTTCCCATTTTTCATAATATAGTATTTGTTCATTCTTAGAATACATATTAAGTAGTTTCAGAATTGCTAATGCATACCATTGTGATAAGCAAACCTATTCATTAGAGTTCATTATTTTTTAAAATAAATTATATAGGATGTCCCAAAATCACGCAAGAAGTAATTTTGATAGAAAACATAGGTTTATAATTAAAAATTATAAATTTTTTATTGATTCATAAAGTATACAGTATAGGGTTATGTATGGAATAGCACATCAGGTAAATGGCCTCCACGGCTTTGCTGGCACATACGCAAAACCATGGTCTTCATTGGTTTTCATTGTCCCTGCTCCTGGGCCATAATTGGTACTTGGTAATGCTTATCAAATTGAAGGGATTGAAATCAAAGGGCAACATATATTAGAATCTGATTCAATAAACCAAGTAAAATTAGGCTTTTATTTATTTTTTTTGTTGTTGTTAATGCTCATGCAAAATTAAAATCTTGCATGAATTTTGGGACACCCTATATAACATGCATTTGATACAATGGTTCAGCTGCTAAACTAACTAAACTTCTTGCCAAGTGGAGAAATAAATACCTTTATTAAAAAAGCTACTTCCAGTTGGGCAGTTAACATCCGGCTAATAGCATCTTAATTGAAATTCCCACAAATTCTTACTCTAGTATCAACCGTTCCACTGAGATCCACACATACAGTGGGGCCTTGACTTACAAGTTTAATTCATTCCGAGACTGAGCTTGTTAAGGAGCTCGTTAACTCAAATTACTCTATCAACTCAATGCAAAAAATCGGCGGAGAGACAGCTGGTATCTCAAAAAACTCGTTAGTCGGGACACTCGTAAGTCAAGGCCCCACTGTATATAGCCAAATGCCTACTTGATATCACCTCTTTGATATCCAGCAAGCATCTCAAACTTAACGTGACCCTCATACCTCCATCCAATATACCTTCTGCATACTCAATATTTTATCTCTTGGTAAATGACACTACAATTCATCCAGATGTTCAAGACAATAATTAGGCACTATATTTAATATCTCTTCTTCATATTCATATCCAGGCATCAACCACTCCTGTTATTTCTACACTAATTTGACATTCATCATTGCCTCTACTATTTACTAGTATGACCTAATTCAAACTACCATCATATCTTACCAAGACCAGTAGTCTCCAAAATAGATTGTATACAAGCAAATCTGCCACTGACATGAAGAGAACTGGGTCAACAGTACAAGTGGAGGTCCCTAGACATCCCCCTTATTTTTTCACCCTCATCCTTTTCCCACACTGTAAAGAGGCCTCATGCTTATATATGAGGTTTGCATGTCTAACCTCTGTCTAGTCTTGCCAAATAGTTGCCGTTTGTATACTTTGAGCACATAAGCAGTGCATTCACTTTTCAGAGGACAGATCAAAAGAATTTTGGACACATAAGAGGTACAGGCAGGCTCTGGAAGTAGGCTTGAAGCCATGTGAGTGGGGAATTCTGGAAACTGAAATACCCAGAGCATGTTTCTGAGTTCTGGACAGGCGTGTCTCTTTGCATATGGACTTCTCACCAGGAAAAAAAGGACTTGGCCAAAGGAAGACCAAATGATGGCCCTTTGAATGTTCAATAATTATTAAAATATTAAATATATTTTATTTTGATCAATTGGGTATTAATAGAAATAACTGAATCTTTAAGAAAAATTTTTGACACTTAGAGCCTTTTGGTTACAGGAAAATAATTTTTTTAAATATATTTTATTGATTTTATATATATATATACATTTTATTGATTTTTTTACAGAGAGGAAGGGAGAGAGATAGAGAGTTAGAAACATCGATGAGAGAAAAACATCTATCAGCTGCCTCCTGCACACCTCCTACTGGAGATGTGCCCGCAACCAAGGTACATGCCCTTGACCGGAATTGAACCCAGGACTGACGCTCTATCCACTGAGCCAAACTGGTCAGGGCTATGTTATTGATTTTTTACAGAGAAGAAGGGAGAGAGATAGAGAGTTAGAAACATCGATCAGCTGCCTCCTGCACACCTTCTACTGGGGATGTGCCCGCAACCAAGGTACATGCCCTTGACTGGAATTGAACCTGGGACCTTTCAGTCTGCCGCTCTATCCACTGAGCCAAACCGGTTAGGGCCACAGGAAAATAATTTAAATTTCATTTTTGTTGCAGAGAACTAAAGCAAGATAATTAATTTAAAAATTTTAAGGATATGAAATTGTTACAGTAAGATTAAATTCAGTGGTAAAAATGGAATAGAAAGGAGTCCAAAATAAGGTACAGTACAAAATTTCTAAATGTTAAAGAGAAAGCTTGCTCAGGTACATTTAATGAATGGTGGTATTGAAAACATGCTAGAAATATCTGTTATACAAACTTAAGAAGAAAATATTGTAAAAGTCAACTTAAAAATGTAAAAGGGGGTACATTATATTTTGAAATTGTTTCAAGAGGAATGTAGCCAAACATCTGAAAGACCATTGCTCTGATTAAGGAAGATGAAACTTAATAAATGATGTATCAAGTTCTACTGTTACAGGCTTCCCATACCAGCTATCTGAATTTTCTTAAGTTGTCACACCTCTGAATCCCAATTACCCCAACTGTAAAACTAGATGAGAATATTTATATGTAGTATTGTGATGAACAAATGAAATTTGCCATGTGTGTTCTATTTATTTGTATTTGAAATTCACAAACTGTGGTAAGGGTAGGTTCTTTACTAGTATTATATTCGGGTATGGATACTTTCCAAATGCCTCAATAAGCAGTGCCAAATAAGCCCTGTAATTAAATTAAATTTGTGCTTTTATCCTTCCCTAGGTAGGGTTATAGGAATTAACATTCTAGTGCAAAGGATATGGGTGGCGAATTAAAATAACTAAGTTAACACTTGGAGTGGGGGAAACGAGTTAAGTCGGCTCGCGTGAATTGCGCGTACTCCGCGGGAGCCGTCTTTAACTCGGTTCATATAGATTTGCGGTGGAGTGCGGGAAACGTGTAAACTCGGGCCGATTGTAACTGCGTATTACCAAATATTTGTTTGTAATCCACCCTTTTGGTGGATGGAGGGTTATAGGAATTAACATTCTAGTGCAAAGGATATGGGTGGCGAATTAAAATAACTAAGTTAAGAAATCATTCTTGGTTTCTTCACTCCCAGTTTTATTTTATTCTCAATTCAGACAAGAACTACTGCATTCAAATATGAAATAACTTTTGAAATTGAGCTCATAGATACAGAGAACAGATTGACGGTTGCCAGAGGGTGGGGCATGGGATGTGGGCAAAATAGGTAAAGGGAGTCAAGGGGTACACACTTCCAGTTATAAAATAAGTAAGTCATGGGGATGTACAGCATGGTGACATAGTTAATACTGAACTGCACATCTGGAAGTTGTTAAAGAGTTCTCATAACAAAAAAAATTATAACTAAAAACTCACATATAATGACTTTCACACTATGAAGTCATAGGGCAAATTAGTGGTTCACCATGAAATATTTATATTAGATGATAACTGAAAGGGTTAAAGAGAATAAAATGGGGGAGAGGAAACTTACTGTATTTAGCAGATATCTTGCAGAAAGCTTGCAGCCTTGAGCACCACATAGCTTAGATAACCAGAGGATACCTGGCAACGGGAGGAACGAAGGACTGGACCCTTACATCAGCAGAAACTGCCTGCAGACAGCAATAACTGATAAAAGCCTTCCCCTCCTTCAGTCAAGGCTGACTCCTTTTTTGGTTTCAGCCCATCTGCACCCAGATGCCTGGAATAAAAGTTTCTTGGATACATTATGGCATCATGTCATAGGTGCGTGACCCTGGCCCACTCTGAACCTTTCAATAACAAAGTGGGGGAAATGTATATTTATTAAATAGAGGCCCAGTGCACAGATTCATGCACATTGCAAGGAAATTAATTAGAAGGTGGCCGGCGGGGCGGGACTGGGTGAGACAGGCTGGACATGCCCTGGAACCAACCTCCCATGGTCCCTTCCTGGCTGGCCACACCTGGGGCAGCGCCAGGGCTCAAAGGGTGTCTGCGGAGTGAGTGGGGTCTCTCCAGCAGGTGGGGTCCCTTGGCCTGGCATGCAGGGATTAGGCCAAAATCAGCAGTCCAACATCCCCCGAGGAGTCCCAGAGTGCGAGAGGGTACTCTGCAAAGTTGCTGTCACTTGGCAGCTCCTGCGTTGAGTGTCTTCCCCCTGGTGGTCATACCTACTGGCCAGTCACCCGGTTGGCTGGTCACTTAACCTTTTATATATATATATATATATATATAGATTAGAGGCCTGGTGCGTGCACCATTGGGATCCCTTGGCCTGGCCTGCAGGGATTGGGCCAAAACCAGCTCTCTGACATCCCTCGAAGGGTCCCAGATTGTGAGAGGGTGCAGGCCAGGCCGAGGGACCCCATCAATGCACGAATCCGTGCACCAGGCCCCTAGTATGCATATAAGATCCAAATTAATCTCTTTCTGCCCTCCCCCCTTCCCTCTGAGTCTGTTCCATGTGTCCATGCCTGTGGTTTCTGCTCCTGTATTGAGTGTCTGCCCCCAGGTCAGTGCGTGTCATAGCTACTGGCCGGTCAGCCAGTTGGCCAGTCGCTTAGGCTTTTATATATATAGACTAGTGGCCCGGTGCATGAATTTGTGCATGGGTGGGGTTCCTCAGGGTGGCCTGTGGAGATCAGGCCCCAGCTCGCGCCCCCAGGCTCGCAGCCCCACCTGGCACCCTGCCATGGCCTGGTGCCACCCCGTCACATGCTTCACCATCTCGCCTGTGGGGCGATCGATCAGGGCCGGGCCACCAGCCCAGCTCCCTCATTGTCTGGAAGCCAGGCAGTGGCCCCACCCCCCGCTGCCACTGCTGGTTGCCATCTGCGGGATGATCGGCGGGGCAGTTGGGTCCCCGCTTGCACCCATCTTGGCCTGGCGCCGCCTGCTTATCTGCTCCACCATCCCACTGCAGTCCTGCTCTTGTCAGGGCCCATCAGGGCCGGCAGTGCCTCCACTGCTGCCTGCTGCCAGTACCGCATCACCAATGCCCGCTATGTTCTGGCTGCCCCCTGGTGGTCAGCATACGTCATAGCAAGCAGTCCAACTTCTGGTCAAACTCCCGGTCAAACAATTTGCATATTAGGCTTTTATTATATAGGATTATAACAAAACTAGAGGCCCGGTGCACAAAAATTTGTGCACTCGGGGGGGAAAGGGGGGTCCCTCA
>NW_005871233.1:133578-272432 GCF_000147115.1 Myotis lucifugus | reverse complement strand
GTTGGAGTCCTCCTTCACTGCAGCAAGCAAGCCTCATGTTTGCTTCCAGCTGCCTGGCTGCCGGCTGCCATCTTGGCTGACAGTTAATTTGCATATACTCACTGATTAGCCAATGAAAAGGGTAGCGGTTGTACGCTAATTACCATGTTTCTCTTTTATTAGTGTAGACAGGTAATGGCTTCATCCAAATAACTATATTAAACTAGACATAAGCTATTTCAGAATTTGTATTGCTTTGTTATGATACCACATTGCGTACTGCTCACGAGTTTTCTCGTGTTTCGAGCGCCATCTGTTATGGACCTTAGATGTCAACACACTGTCTTGTCCACTGTGGGGCACAGTTACAGTGTTTTGGCCAGGTTCAAGCCTTGGACTAATGAAAGGACAGGGTCCTCTCACTGCCACGTGCAAGTCCCAGCTGGAGGGCAGGGCCCTCCCAGCACAATCATAGCCAACGGCTGTGGTTGTAAGCTTGAACCTATGGTCCGAACACGTAGCCCCACGTGCCTTGTGATAGAGTTTAGGTGCATGTAGTTGAGTAGGGTTGAGACTCACGGGAATGCTGTAAACAACGTGATCACACCCCTACTTTGCCTCGTGGCATCTGCTATAAAATAAAGACACAGCTTGTGGGTGCTGGCGTTGTCTCCTCTTCATGGAGCAGCGTCCCACCGAGACCCAGCTATTATTCTCTTGTCTGTCTTTCCTTAATCCTTTCACCCCCCTCACTCAGAGACACCCTTGGCCGTGCTGGCCCGGCACAGTCCACATCGAATGAAGCGATCTCATTGGTGGCAACCATGCAGGTCAATCTACGAAAAACTATATAATTGCACGAACCCATAAAGCATTGCAGTTACATTGTATTTTGGTCATTCGAATAGTCTTCGTCTTCAAGTTCCTGGTGCTTTTAGAAATGCCCTCTCTCAGAAAAAGGAAGGAAACCAACGAAACTGATACACTTCCGGAAGTATTTAACGATAATTTATCAGATATTCCTAGTGAGATTGGAGATGTGGATGACTGTTTTGACAATTCCGGAGACGATTCTACTGATTCTACTGACAGTGAAATTATTAGACCTGTAAGGAAGCGCAAGGTGGCGGTGCTTTCAAGTGATTCCAACACTGACGAAGCTACTGATAATTGTTGGTCTGAAATTGACACACCACCACGCTTACAAATGTTTGAAGGTCATGCTGGGGTCACTACATTTCCGTCTCAGTGTGACTCTGTACCCTCTGTGACCAATCTCTTTTTTGGTGATGAATTGTTTGAGATGTTGTGCAAAGAGCTGTCCAACTATCATGATCAAACCGCAATGAAACGCAAAACACTATCTAGAACACTAAAGTGGTCTCCGGTCACACAGAAGGACATCAAGAAATTCCTTGGCCTAATTATTCTGATGGGTCAAACAAGAAAAGATAGCTTGAAAGACTATTGGTCAACAGATCCTTTGATATGTACCCCTATATTTCCACAGACAATGAGTCGCCATAGATTTGAGCAAATATGGACATTCTGGCATTTCAATGATAACGCCAAAATGGACAGTCGCTCGGGGAGACTTTTCAAAATCCAACCTGTGCTGGATTATTTCCTGCATAAATTTCGAACAATATACAAACCAAAGCAACAGTTGTCTTTGGACGAGGGAATGATTCCATGGAGAGGACGTTTAAAATTTCGCATGTACAACCCAGCGAAAATAACAAAATACGGTTTACATGTTCGGATGGTGTGCGCGAGTGACACCGGCTATATCTGCAATATGGAGATATACACTGCTGAAGGAAGGAAATTGCAAGAAACTGTTCTTTCAGTCCTTGGACCCTATCTTGGCATATGGCACCATATTTACCAGGATAATTATTACAATGCTACATCTACTGCTGAATTGCTGCTACAAAACAAAACTAGAGTCTGTGGGACTATTAGGGAGAGTAGAGGTTTACTGCCAAATCTGAAAATGAAAACATCAAGAATGAAGAAAGGTGACATAATATTTTCCAGAAAAGGCAATATTCTTCTCCTAGCATGGAAAGACAAGCGGGTTGTCCGAATGATATCAACGATCCATGACACTTCTGTCTCGACAACAGGGAAAAAAAATAGAAAAACGGAAGAGAATATTGTAAAACCTACCTGCATCAAGGAATACAATGCCCACATGAAAGGCGTTGACCGTGCAGATCAATTCCTTTCATGTTGTTCCATTCTAAGGAAAACGATGAAATGGACAAAAAAAGTAGTGCTGTACCTTATAAACTGTGGACTTTACAATTCATTTAGAGTGTACAACGTCCTCAATCCACAAGCAAAAATGAAGTATAAACAGTTTCTGCTATTGGTGGCAAGAGACTGGATAACGGATGACAATAATGAAGGCTCTCCGGAACCAGAGACAAATCTGTCCAGCCATTCCCCTGGAGAGCACCTCGTAAAGATCCACCCAAAAGGTTGTCAGGTGATATGAAACAGCATGAACCTACGTGTATTCCAGCGAGTGGAAAGAAAAAATTTCCTACGAGAGCCTGCAGAGTTTGTGCCGCCCATGGAAAAAGGAGCGAATCTAGATACTTATGTAAATTTTGTTTGGTCCCTCTTCATAGAGGAAAATGTTTTATGCAGTACCATACGTTAAAAAGGTACTAGGAACTTTAATTGTTTAATTGTTTTTGTAAATAAAAATGCTATAATTATTGAAAAACAACACCTAAAGTGCATTATGATCTGTATTTATGATGATTTAAATAATGTGCAGTTTGCCCAAAAACGTGCAGTCCCTGCTGTATGTCTTAGAGATTTCTATGCGGTACACAATGTGATACCATCCTATATAATAAAAGCCTAACATGCGAATCGACCGAACTGCAGAATGACAGGAGATATGATCGGTCACTATGACGTGCACTGACCACCAGGGGGCAGACGCTCAAAGCAGGAGCTGCCCCCAGCGCACAGACCCCCAGGCCAGCCAAGGCGGGTGCCAGCGGGGGCCCCAATCGCCACTGGTCATCCTGCAGATTGGCCCTGATAGATGGCCAGGCCTAGAGACCTTACCCATGCATGAATTTAGTGCACCGGGACTCTAGTTACTAAATATGCACCATTTTTTTTTTAATCTAACACAGTGGTTCTCAACCTTCCTAATGCTGCGACCCTTTAATACAGTTCCTCATGTTGTGGTGACCCCCAATTTCATTGTTACAAATTGAACATAATTAAAGCATAGTGATTAATCACAAAAACAATATGTAATTATATATGTGTTTTCTGATGGTCTTAGGCGACCCCCGTGAAAGGTTCGTTCGACCCCCCAAAGGGGTCGCGACCCACAGGTTGAGAACCACTGATCTAATGGGATTATAAGAATAAGTAACATTATTAAGAAAAGATTTGGGGAAGAAAAAACTTGGAAAAGTAGATGAATTAATTTACTTTCCAGCTAATTTAAAAAGGATTGTGTGCTGATTACTTCTCTGTCATTGTTTCAGCTCCAAGCACGCCTTTCTCTATTCTGTGATGCTGGAGCTGGGACTCTGATAAAGATATTTCCCAGTCTCTCTTGCTAATTGGCTTCCTGTTTTAGGATGCCCATGGAGACATTAAAGGGAAATTGGAAAGCAGAAAGGGAAGAGGAACTCACTTCCTATATTCCAGTTTCTCAGTATCTCTCTAGCAGCAAAGGAGGGCTATACCTGGCCTGTAGATTCTTTCTGCTTTCGTAGCACTAGACTACCAAACTCAGTTAACAGCCAGGCTGAGACCCCTCTTCAAAGACCTTAGGTTCTGGTAAATTCATCTCTTCCCCCTTTGGTACCCAAACTCTAGGGCATTAGTTGCTTCTTGAAGTTAAAATTCTATCCCCTCTTGTCTCTTTCAGTCCTTCAACCTTGTGTAATTAACTTTTTGTAATTAATCTCCTGTTTGAAATTCCCAGTGCAGTTTTGCTTTCGTGACTAGACTCTGATGGACAGGGTCCTATGACTATTTTTTTAAACAGTGTGACCACTGCCCTACTCTATTGGAGATGAATGGGACCAGCCAGTATTGGACTTGGAGGTTTGCAGTAAGAAAATAAAGGACAAAAAGTTTTCCTATGATCAATTACTGACATATGAAGAGATGGTCATACATACACAAAGTTTCTCTGAAGGTATACCTTTCCAGTCAAGAATGGAGTATCTTAAATTTCTAGCACTTTAGTATGAAATGTCCAAGATGATCTCTAACCTGCATGGTAATCAAGTCCAGGGAAGAGCTATTTGATGTACTTGCTAGTATCAAATCACAATTATCCAAAGAATACTTAACTAGTAAATTTCCTCATTAAAGCAATCAAACTCTTAAATGTTTATAGAGCCTTTAAAAAGAACAATTGCTTGCTTTTTTTTCTGAAAGTAACAATGCCCAATTTCATAAACAGCAAATCACTGCAGCCCTAGCAGTCAGACTCCCTTTTTCCATGACTCTGGCCTTAGCCAGAGGGCTCTTTGTGGGGAGGGGATTAGAGAGATTATTCTTGAAGGATGGGTTCTCAAGAATTTACCCTTGCTTTCACATATCTCTACTTATCAGGATCTTGACTTAGGTGCACCTTCCAGATCTTCCAGGGTCTAGTGATAGGGCAGAATGTGGCTTTTTTTTTTTTTTTTTAACTTTCACTGACAAAGACTCTCTCCTTGATCAGGCTCCTCTGAACACTCTTCTTCTCTTTTTTTTAAAAAATATGTTTTTATTGCTCTCAGAGAGGAAGGGAGAGGGAGAGATAGAAACATCAATGATGAGAGAGAATCATTGATTGGCTGCCTCCTGCATGGCCCCCATGGGGGATGCAACCCGTGCATGTGCCCTTGACTGGAATTGAACCCAGGACCCTCCAGTCCACAGGCCGACACTCTATCCACTGAGCTAAACCAGTTAGGGCTGAACACTCTTCTTACCCTGACTTCAATCTTTTCACTTCAGTTTGCCTTTGCACCACTCAGTTTTAGCAAGAATTCTGTCAAGTCGGTTTAGCCAGAGTTCTTGATATGTGATCACAATATCTAATTAAGTTCCTTATCCACCCAGGTGATAATTGATCACCCTGGCTTCCTCTCAGCAAGAATCTTTTTGGTCATTCTAGCAAGAATTCCTCCCTATCCTAAGTCTTCTCTTCGTAATTTTCCATACACTGACCCTGCCCCCTTCCCCAACTTGCTCCTTGCCTATAAATCCCCACTTGTTCTTGCTGTATGTGAAACTGAGCTCAGTTTTATACTGGTCTCTATTCCTCTATTGAAATAGTTCCTGAATTTTTTTTCTCTCTTCCCCCCTTCCCCCCCCCCCCCCAACTTCAACTACTGTTCAACTCTGTTTTTAACATCACTTCAGGGGCCCGCGTGTTTCCTCCTGACTGGGGGCACTTTCTTCTTTTGCGTGCGCGTGAAGGGGGGGGGCAGTTTCTTAAAGTTGGACACTAAAGTTGTAAAATGAAAAGGTGGAACCAGTAACAGGAGAAACTCCAGAGCTACTGGCTACAACATAAATGGCTTTGGTGCAAATGAGCATCTTCCTACAAATGGAATCTACCTACCCTCTGTGCCCACATCACATCAGGTGCAAGTAGAAAAGGGATATAAAAATGCAGATAACAGTGACCCCGCCTATGGCTGGGGGTGAGGGATGGGGATGGAAGAACAGTTAGGTAGATCTGTAAACAGTTACACACTGAGACACATAAGGACTTCTTGGGACTCAACCTTAAAGGCAAGACTAGAAACAAAGTTCCACCCCCTGTCGCGGGTAAACTGCGACCTCTAGAATAACAACACAGTTACAAAACCGGTCAACCCAAAGTCAGCCACAGTACTCTCACACAACCACAATTACTTACATTCTCCGCGCGACAGACCCGCAGTCTGTCACACAACGACTCCCAATCACAGGACGTGATTTAAAATTCAGAAGCTCTCAACACCAACAGAACCCGTCGCCCCTTGTGCGCAAGCACAAAGTGTGCAGCGACAGACACATAAAACAACGGCCACACCTAAGCTTACAATCACAGACACTCGCAGCATCACCGTTTCCTCACACGCAGTCGCTCAGGGTCACTTGAGTGTCCAGTGTCGCCCTGAGAGGCACTCAGCTCTCCGGTACCGCACCTAAGGCCGCCTGTAACGCCGGCGCAAAGTAGAGGCGGGCCTTGGGCCCTCTGGGAAATGTAGTTTAGCAAAGAACGTTGCTGCGCAAAGCCTTCTGGGGCTGGTGGTTCCCTGAGTGTCAAGGAAAAGCTGAGACAGTCTAAGCCCGTGCAGCTGCATGTTTCCCCAGCCGATTTCTGGGGTCCAGCGCGCCTCAGCGTCCGGCCCTTCTCCCCGCCGCTGGGGATTCTAGGAGACGACGTCGCGGGTCTCGGGTGGCTCGTCAGGTTTCCAGAACCCGCGGTGCTGGGAGGTGAGCTGGGCCTGGCTTTGCGCGGGAGCAAGAGGTGAGCTGGGGTGGACCGCCTGGGACGGGACGACGACCAGCTGGGTGTCGTTGGGTGACTGTGTGACAGGCTACAGGTGTGATAGAATGTGATTTTTTAAAAAATATATTTTATTGCCCTAACCGGTTTGGCTCAGTGGATAGAGCATCGGCCTGCGGACTCAAGGGTCCCAGGTTCGATTCTGGTCAAGGGCATATACCTTGGTTGCGGGCACATCTCCAGTGAGGAGTGTGCAGGAGGCGGCTGATCGATGTTTCTAACTCTATCCCTCTCCCTTCCTCTCTGTAAAAAATAAATAAAATATATAAAAAATATAAAAAAATATATATTTTATTTATTTTTTACAGAGAGGAAGGGAGAGGGATAGAGAGTTAGAAACATCAATGAGAGAGAAACATCTATCAGCCGCCTCCTGCACACTCCCCACTGGGGATGTGCCTGCAACCAAGGTACATGCCCTTGACCGGAATCAAACCCGGGACCCTTGAGTCCACAGGCTGATGCTCTATCCACTGAGCCAAACCAGTCAGGGCTAGAATGTGATTTTGTGTGTCACCGTGTGTGTGTGTGTGTGTGTGTGTGTGTGAGAGAGAGAGAGAGAGAGAGAGAGTAATTGTGTTATCACCATCTCTAACTTTGTGTTAATGTGACTGTTTGTGTATGACATTATGGGTGTGACTGTGTGAGAATTCGTGTGCGTGTGTGATTCAGCTTGTGATTGTGAGTTACAGGAAGATTAAAATCACTTGTCCAGGTTCACACAGTTAATAAGTGACAAAACTGGGATTAGCTCTAGAGCAGGGGTGGGCAACCTTTTTGTGAGTGCGTGCCCAAACCAGCAAAATCTCTCACTCAAAATTCTTCTGCATGCCAACCCTAATTTTTTGAGAACATGTTATGCCTACTTGATATCTCTTAAGGTGTACGTATGTGAAGAACCTTGAAGAAATAATAAAATTCATTCGAGCGACAAAAACACAGTATATGATGATGAAAAATACATTTATTTTTTAATGTATACATGTACACTGATAGTCTGACAGAAAAATTTATGACTCTGTTTGATATTATCAGTGGGACTTCTGCTGCTGCATCACTAATGACAGAGATTTTACATCAGGTTTCTATTTTGTGACCTTCAGAGCTACTACTTTCATCTGTCAGGCTACTCCTACTATGAGACTTAACAAAATTCATCACTGAGAACAAAGATTCACAATTGTAAATGGAAGATTATAAGAGAGGGTTTCGCGTGCCAGCAAAAGTTACTGGCGTGCCATGTTTGGAACGCGTGCCAGGGGGTTGCCCATCCCTGCTCTAGAGTCCTTGCTTTTAATCACTAAAGTAAAAAATAGAGGCCCTGGGTTCTAAGGGTATTGGAGAGTATTGTCGGTGGTCTTGGACTAGGAACCTCTGGAACATAAGAACTAAATCTGGTTCTCTTCCTTCAGTCCCTTTGTGAATCACAGAACCCAGTCTGAGGACATTGTAGTGAGACCATCCTCAAATTGGCTGCCTGTGCAATGGGAAATCGAAACCTGAAAGCTCAGTCTTCCTCTCCTTCGGCCATGGAATTGGAGATTTTAACATTTTCCTCATCATACTCTTTCATGTTTGGCACTGAGAGAGGTTGATCCACAGCTCTTTTTCTGATGTACTAAGTGAGCTAAATTTTTGGTTCTGACTTTCTCAGTTAATAAAGAAAAATATTCTTGTTTCCTTTCTAAATGTGTATGAGAATCTAAGTGGAAACAAGGATCACTTCTGTATGCCAAGAGTTGGGCTCATGCAATCTTGACAGTAAGGAAAAAAAGTTTCTGAGAAGTGGATTAAATTGTCCAAGGTCATATAGACAATGAGTGAAGGAGTAGAGAGTCTGGGAGCAGGTTGTGGGCTATATAATGCTCAAGTCTTTAATACAGTTTTTTTTTAGATGGCTCATCTCAAACTTGGAAAATATTACCCAAAGGATACACAGCTTTTTTGCAAATAAAAATTTAAAATACATTTCTTTTATGCAGGTACTACTTAGGGCTCTCAGATGCTGAGAAGACTTTGATTTTCCTCTCAGATTACAAAGGCTTTTATGGACAATTTCAAGCTGCATCGCACTAAGGAAGTAACTTTGTTAGAGACTGAGTTGGCTAGTGCAGAGTAGCCCAGAATTAGGGTGTCATGTATCCTAAATTTCAGGTCAAGCACAACTATTCTTGTTTTCAGAATGGAGAAATGATGGCTCTGAGAGTACAAGGAACATATTTGAGGCTGTGGAGTTTGTTATTGGTTTAGTGTTAAAATTTGGCAATGATTGCCTCAGGCTTCATTTCTGTAGAATAATAGAGGTAACATATACCATCCCGAAAGATGCTTCTCTAAGAAATATATGGCATTGATGTCTCAGTTTATATTGAATACTTTCCATTCAAGCACTCTTAAAAGAGAACCAGTGCTTGAGTCACGCTATAGTCTGACTCTTATGACTTCAAGTTAGTTATTTAAGCTTTTTTGAACCTCAATTTCACTTGTTGGTTAAATGGGGATAATAACAACTATCTTTGCAGTTTTGTGAAGATTAAATAAGTTAATGATAAATACAACATATTACATATTACATATTACAGGAGTCACACTAAGATTTATTCACTTACCAAATATTTTTTGAGAACTTAATAATGATTTTTGCATTATCGTAGCACTAGAGATATACCAGTGGACCCAACAAATCCTCGCTCTCTGAGATCTACACCATTGATTGGAAAGACAACTGTAAGTAGGGAAAAAATAAGTACTATGTTAGAGCGTGTTAAATGCTAAGAAGAAAAATAAATCAAAATAAGGAAAAAGTGACTGAAAGTCCCTCTGATATGGTGACAACTGAGCACAGATAGGAATGAAGAGAGGGAGTGAGGCATGTCCAGGCGATAGGAAAAGCAAAAGCAACAGCAGCCTTGAAGAATGACTGCACACAGTGTTTGAGGAACTGTAAGGAAACCTGTGTGCCTAGAGTGGAGTGAGCAAGGGGGGAAATGAGGTCTAAGGGCCAACCATGACCAGATCATACTTCCTTGTTAGCCATAGGATGGATTTTAGATTTTGGTGAATTCAGGCTATATGTTCTTCTTATTAGTCATAACTTCAGGATTAATATCAGTTTTGGCCTTTTTCTCAGATCTTGGAAGTGATTAGGGCTGAGGCTGTGGGGATCACAACATGGGCAATAGCTCTATCTTTGTAAGTCTAAGATCAGCAACATAGGGATGGTCTGCCATTTTTTCTTTCTTAACTGTCCAGGATTTTGTTCTCCAAAAGAGAAAATTGAAGAAGGAAGGAAGAATGGCTGTTGGACTGTGTGAATCCCAGGTAAGTTGAGGTTTTCACTTTGTTTCCAGAAATGCTACCTCATTTTTTAGGACTTTGGAGTACAGAGAGAGTCACAGATAGCCCAGTGAGTCCTCTCTCCACTTCTCTTTCTCCACCATCTTCTATAATAATACAAGCATAATATGCTAATTAGACCAGATGTCCTTCTGGATGAAGCCGGGGCTGCCGGGGAAGCCTGGGTCCCGGGTGCCAGAGGGAAGCTGGTGCCGGCAGCTGAGGGAAGGAAGGCCTACTCTTGCACGAATTTCCTGCATCGGGCCTCTAGTTTGTTCATATAATCCTTCCATGAGACAGTTGGTATCTCTTTTACTCAGTGTTATGCTCAAGCATGTGATGAAACTTGTACATGAATGCTTATAGCAGTTTTATTCATATTTGCCCAAACTGGAAACAACCCAATTGTCCATCATGGTGAGTGGATAAACAGACTGGTTTATCTGTTCATTGGAATACGACTCAGCAATAAAAAGGAGTGACTACTGACTGATACATGCAACAATGTGGATGAATCATGCAGACATTACGGTGAAGGAAAGAAGACAGGAGGCATATACTATATTTGTCAGCTCCAATCAGGAGCCTGAAACCCACACAGTAGTTTGAAGAGAGAAGGCTAAATACACATTATGCATTATAGCAGGGGATTGGAGTAAGAGGGATTGGCTACTAAGAAATAAAGAGACTGCTAAAGAATATAGAAACAGCAGATAGGAGGAGCAGTCGCTAACCCTAAGATCTAAGATAGAGAACTCGATGACATCCCAGGGACCCTGATCTCATGGGAAAACCCTTGGCCTTGACTCACTAAAGGGCAAAGGAGTCTCTATGGTGCTGCACTTGTGGAACCTGCTGGAATCCACCCTCTGGAACTTACCAGAAGTCAGTTCTCCAGGGCACTAGAAAAAACAGTTTACAAAGAAGTGTCTCACCAGAGGCACTCGGCTAGGAAACTGCCTGAGGTGGGTGCCTGAGGAAGGTGCTGGCTGCCAGCCACTGGAGAAGCAGGCACACTGTGGGATTGGGCTGGAGAAGCTGCCTGCCCTGGGGAACCATGTCTGGAAGTTAGAAGCAAAGCACTTTCCTCTTGCAACATCTCTCTGGCTCCCTCTACTGGAAAAAGTTAACATTACGTCAGTCCGCAAAGGAAAAAGATTAAAAGGGCCAAACTGCAGTTTAGCAACTTGCAACTGTGAGGCCGTAAATCGATAACTGGCACACCATCTGATTCCATTTATGTGAAATTCTAGAAAAGAAAATGGAATTTATAGTGACAGAAAGTAGATTGGTAGTTGCCTTGGAGTGGGGGTTGGAGTTGATGGTGAAGGGGCAACCCTTTTGGAGTGACAGAAATGTCTCTAGTCACATATGTATACAGTTGTTAAAACTCAGATTTATACACTTGAAATGTGTGCATCTTACTGGATATAAATTATGCACCAATAATGGTAATTTCTTTTTTTAAGGTACCCATTCCGTAAAAAAAAAAGAATTGAGTTGTATATATTAAGTTTGAGAGACCTATTGGATATCCAAGAGGAATGTTGATTATATATCTGGAGTTCAGAACTGGAGATGTGAGCTTGAGAGCCATTAGTGTATTTAAAGCCATACACAGGACAGGATGAGATTACCTTGAGGGTAGGACTGTGGTAAATGTAGTTAGGAAAGAGGTCAAGGTCTAAATTTAGGGCATTCATCATTTAGAGGCTGACAAGAAAAGGAAGAACCAGCAAAAGAGAGCAGGATTGATGTAGAAGGAGAACCAGAAGAGTATGGGTCCAGGAAGTCATAGTAGAAAATTTTCAAGGTGATGATCAACTGAGTTACATTATTCTGAGAGAGATTGAGGAAGATGAAGACTGAGAACTGACTGCTGGATTTAGTAACATGGAAGCTACTGATAGCCTTAAAAGAGCTACTTTATGGAGTGATTTGAATGAAAGCATCATTGCAATAGATTTAAAAGAGAATAGAGGGCTAAAAAAGTGAGAATAGAGACAGAGCAAAAGAATTTTGGACACATAAGAGGTACAGGCAGGCTCTGGAAGTAGGCTTGAAGCCATTTGAGTGGGAAATTCTGGAAACTCAAATACCCAGAGCATGTTTATGAGCTCTGGACAGGCATGTCTAATAATGTACCCATTAGCTACATGTGACTACTCCAAATTGAGATGTGCCATATAAGTATAAAATACATACTGGATTTTGAATATTCAGTAAAAAAGGAATGTAAAGCATTAATATTTTCATATTTATTACAGGTTGAAATAACATTTTAGATATATTGGGTTAAATAAAAATATTACTAAATTACTTATTGCATATACCTTTTTAATGTAGCTACTAAAAAAGTTTAAATTACATTTGTGGCTCATGTTATATTCTGTTGGACATCACTGATCCAAACAAGTCTTTGGAAGACTTTTGTTATTTTTTAAATTTTATTTATTTATTTTTTATTGATTAAGGTATTACATATGTGTCCTTATCCCCCCATTGCCCCCCACCCCCTCCCACTCATGCCCTCACCCCCCTGGTGTCTGTGTCCATTGGTTAGGCTTATATGCATGCATACAAGTCCTTTGGTTGATCTCTCCCCCTTACCCCCACCCTCCCTTCCCTTCCCTCTGAGGTTTGATGGTCTAATCGATGCTTCTCTGTCTCTGGGTCTGTTTTTTTGTTTTTTTAAATATATTTTATTGATTTTTTTTACAGAGAGGAAGGGAGAGAGATAGAGAGAGAAACATCAATGAGAGAGAAACATCGATCAGCTGCCTCCTGCACATCTCCTACTGGGGATGTGCCCGCAACCCAGGTACATGCCCTTGGCCGGAATCGAACCTGGGACCTTTCAGTCCGCAGGCCGACGCTCTATCCACTGAGCCAAACCGGTTTCGGCATCTAGGTCTGTTTTTGTTCATCAGTTTACGTTGTTCATTATATTCCACAAATGAGTAAGATCATGTGATATTTATTTTTCTCTGACTGGCTTATTTCACTTAGCATAATGCTCTCCAGTTCCATCCATGCTGTTGCAAATGGTAAGAATTCCTTCTTTTTTACCACAGCATAGTATTCCATTGTGTATATTACCACAGTTAAGACTTTTGTTATTAAAAAGAATAGAGAAATGGGACAATAGCCAGAGTGAGATCATGGAAAGAAATCTGTTTATCTATCTATTTGTAGATGGAAAATATTGCATCAGTTTGTATACTGATAGGAATAATTCAGTAAAGTGAGAAAATACTGGTAATACAAGGGAGGTTCTGATATCTCCATGATGTTTACAAGGGAGAAAGGAGACAATGTCCTTGTTTGTATAAGTGGAGGGATTGGTCTTAGATAGGAAGCCCAGAGTTTTATCTGTAGTAACAGAGGGAAGGCAGAATATATGAGTACAGATACAGGTCAGTAAACATATACGGTGGGCCAGCGGTCGCCAGCCGGTGGTCCGCGGACCAAGTGGTCTGCGAGGTCCGAAAGGTTGGCGACTGCTGGGCTAGAGGATGAAGAATTTCAGAGTGAGAACATGAGAGGACTTGGTGGTGGTTAGAGAGACAGACAGTATGAAATAGTCGTCGGGGAGTGGGAGAGTGAATTTATTAAGGAAGTATAGTAGAGTTGCCTAGTGGTGTTTTTGTTGAATCTCTGGTCATATCCTAGAAGTACATTGGATCAACATGTTAATCAGTCAGGGTTTTGGTAAGAAACTCAAAAGGGGACTATTTACAAGTATATAGAAAAACTACAAAGGATAGTGCTATACCTTGGGGTTTACTGAGTTTAGGCCTGAACCCAAAGAAAGAGATATCTGAGTTGGGGAGGTCCCTTGACAGCCACTGTGGCCTTTGATTGAAGGACAGAGATCACACAGGGTGATGTTATAAGGAGGGAGCCAGGAGAAAAAATGTTGAGCCCTGATCACCTCCCTCCCATATCTTGCATGTGATTTTAACCCAACTGAAAATGGGGTAGGAAAAAGGAGTCTCTTGATGTCATCAATATAGGTTAGCCTTCCGCAACGCAGAAGTGTAGAGGTGTACATGAAAGTTATGTAACACTATGTAGTTCTATGTTTTCTTTTCTCTAGCCACCTTTATTTATATTTTACTGTGTAGAATAACCATATTTGATATTTCATTATTTTTAATAAAAAATGAGACCATTCAATGCAAAATGGAACTGTCATTTTGAAGTATTGAGTACTTTTCCTTCATATGGATGTACATAAAGATCTTCACTAAGAAGCAAATATTTCTTGAGTATTTACAATGTGACAGGTTTTATAATAGACACTGGATATACATGAGCTTATAAAACATGTATCCTTCCACTCATACAGCTTGTTATATCAGTGGTATAACTTAAACTCTAATTTTTGGACATGTAAGTTTTTTCCAAATTTTTAAATATAACCTTCCGATCTAAATCTCTTCACATATGCTTCATTATTTCTTCAAGATACACTCATGGAAGTTTCTCCTCACATATAGATTCTAAATTTCAGACCATACCCTTTTGTTAAAAACCAAATTCTAGACCTTCTTTCACTACTTTGAGCCAGGTGATATCTCAGTTTGGGGAATATAAAAGAATTCTCCCTGTATGTCTTGATACTTATATAGGTAACATAAAACATAAAACTTTGCCTTTATTCATATACTTTCATGTCATAAATTCATGTTTCATGCTATAAGCTAATTTTTTCTGTGTATATTTCCTTTCTCTTTCACAAACATGTATAATTTTCAAGGGGTGAGTCTGTTTTTGATATGTCCCTCTTTTTCTTAAAATATTTGAAAAACCTGGGCATGTATTTGTTCCCCAATAATAATTTTCCTTGGACCAATTAGACCTTTGAACTCTAGCAGAACTCTTCTCTCCTTCTTCCTCTCTTCTTCTCCTTCTTCTTCTTCTACTTCTTCTTCTTCTTCTTCTTCTTCTTCTTCTTCTTCTTCTTCTTCTTCTTCTTCTTCTTCTTCTTCTTCTTCTTCTTCTTGTTCTTCTTCTTCTTCTTCTTCTCCTCCTCCCATCTCAGAAGGCTTTATACTCCTCCTCCTTCTTTTGGCTATGACTGTATGGGAGCACTTGACAAACAAGATTTTTTTTTTTAATTTCAGGGGTTGGTAACCTTTAGGGATGTGGCTCTAGGTTTTTCCCAAGAAGAGTGGGAATGGCTGAGCCCATCTCAGAAGGCTTTATACAGAGATGTCATGTTGGAGAACTACGGGAATTTGGTATGGCTTGGTAAGGATGTCTCTTCCCCATAACTCAAAACCTTCCCTCTGGGGTGTTTTTGCTTCCTCCATTGGAAATATTTAGTGGTTAGCTAAATTTCTACTTCTATTCTCAGGGAATGATTTGAAGTATTTTTTAGAGTTAGAAATGATAATACCCTTTGCTGTAGAATAATGGTTTGGAATAGCAGTATCAGTGTGCCATGGGAATATGTTAAATTGCAAATTATGGGGTCTCATTCTAGACTATGGAATCAGAAACTTTGGGAATAGCCCAGTTGTCTGGGTTTTTATGAGCCCTCCAAATGATTCCAATGCCCATGAAAGTTTGAGAACTGTTATGTTTTCTGATTCAGTAAGTCTGGGTTAGGGACTGAGAATATGTATTTCTGATGTTACCAGGTGATGGTTCTTTTGCTCTAGCACTTTGAGAACCACTGCTATGGAAGAAGTTTCATATTCTTCATCCTCCATTCTCTAGCCCTTCATCTAATGTCCTTTCTTGCCTAATGGCCAAGAGATGTGAGTCCTGGAACAGCTATAGAATATTCTATCTGCCTCTCTCACTTTCATTTTTTTCTGTAAACAGGACTCTCCATCTCCAAGCCCAACATGATCTCCTTATTGGAGCAAGGGAAGGAACCTTGGATAGTGGAGAGAGAGATGTCAGATGGTCAATATACAGGTGAGTGGTGGGGAACTGGGTAGGGCAGGCTGTTGTAAGGTTTCAGTACAAGTGGTCATGAGCAGGCTTCCCTGGTTCCAGAAGAGAACTGAAATCTCTTTAGCATGAACTTCCCTGAAACCTCACCTACACCTTGGGTTCTTTCCTATATCTTTTATTTTTTATTTTTTAAAATATATTTCTTTATTGATTTCAGAGAGGAAGGGAGAAGGAGAGAGAGTTAGAAACATCAATGAAGAGAGAGAATCATTGATTGGCTGCCTCCTGCACCTCCCCCCCCCCCCCCCACACACACACTGGGGATCGAGCCACAACCCAGGCATGTGCCCTTGGCTGGAATTGAACCCGGGACCCCTCAGTCCTCAGGCTGACGCTCTATCCACTGAGCCAAGCTGGCTAGGGCCTTCCTATATCTTTTAAATTATATTCTCTCTAATACTTCTACCTATACCCTGAATTCCAGTCTTTCCCAGCTCTTCTTTCCTATTTATAGTCAGAATTGTATGCATTTATAGATTTATTTTAATAAAAATTACTATCAAAGTTATATATGCACAGTGTTCAAAGTAAAGAGTCAAGTGGTTTTATAAGACTTATTCCTTTAAAAAAGACAGTCTCTTGCCCTGCTTCCCAGTTTCCCTCTCCCTAGAGGGATCTACTTTATTTTATTTTGCAGTTTTTTTTGGTGTTTCCTTCATGACTCTAACAAATATATTTATGTTGCTATTTTGTAATTGTTTTTTAAAGTTTAATCCTTATCAATATTTTCTCACCAAGAAAATAATAATTTAGTACTTTTTTATCCCAAATCCAACACATATGCACATGCAAACACACACACATATCTCCTATGCCCCAATCTCACTCTCACCAAAATCATAATTTTGATTGAAATCAGTGTTTACATTATTATGAATTTTAAATTCTTGTCACAGCAGTGCTGTGCATATAAAGATTACTTTTTTTTGTAAACATCTTAAAAATCATTTTTTACTAGTTTTTTGCATGACAGTTGACAAACAATAATATATTAGTTTCAGGTGTACATTCCAGTGATTAGACATTATACAACTTACTACGTGTTCATCCCATTAAGTTTCATACCATCTGACAGCATACATAGTTATTAATATATTATTGATTATATTTCCTATGCTATACTTTACAACCCCACGACTATTTTGTAACTACCAATTTGTACTTCTTAATCCCTTCACCTTTTTCACCCATTTCCCAAACCCCCTTTCATCTGGCAAAGGTCAATATGTTCTCTGTATCTATGAGTCTGTTTTTGTTCTGCTTGTTTTTTTAGATTCAATTATTGATAGATATGTATTTATTGCCATTTTATTGTTAATATTTTAATCTCTTCTTTTTCTTCTTCTCCTACTCCTTCAAAAAGATGTTCTAACATTTCATATAATACTGATTTGATGGTGATGAACTCTAGCTTTTTCTTGTTTAGAAAGCTCTTTATCTGTCCTTGATTATAAATGATAGTTCTGCTGGGTAATCTTGGTTGTAGGTCCTTGCTTTTCATCACATTGAATATTTCTTGCCAGTCTCTTCTAGCCTGCAAAGTTTCTTTTGAGCAATCAGCTGACAGTCTTATGGGAGCTCCCTTATAGGTAACCAACTGCTTTTGTCTTGCTTTTATGATCCTTTTTGTCTTTAAGTTTTTGCATTTTAATTGAATGGATCTTGGTGAGGGCCTCTTTGGATTCATCTTGTTTTAGACTTTGCACATCCTGGACTTACTTGTATGTCTATTTCTTTTATCAGGTTAGGGAAGTTTTCTGTCATTTTTTCAAATAGGTTTTCAATTTCTTGCTCTCTCTCCTTCCGGGGCCCCTATGATGCGAATGTTGGCATACTTGAAGTTATCCCAGAGGCTCCTTACACTATCCTCATTTTTTTGGATTCTTTTTGCTTTTCTGATTGGGTGCTTTTTGCTTCCTTATATTTCAAATCAATCATTTGATTCCTGGGTTCATCTACTCTACAATTAATTCCCTATAAATTATTCTTAATTTCAGTTAGTGTATCCTTTATTTCTGACTGTTTTTTTTTTTAATAGTTTCCATGTCCTATTTTATTCTAAATTCCTTCAGCATTCTTATAGCCAGTGTTTTAAACTCTACATCTGGTGGATTGCTTGTCTCTATTTTGTTTAGTTCTTTTTCTGGAGTTTTGTTCTTCAGAAAACATGTTTCTTTATCTCCTCATTTGGCAGCCTTTCTTTGTTTCTATTTAGTATAGGTAGAGATGCTATATCTCCCAGGCTTGGTAGAGTGGCCTAGTGTAGTAGGTGTCCTGTAGGGTCCAGTGGCACAGCCTTTCCATTCACCCGAGGTGGGCATTCCAGGTACTTCCCCTCCCCACTGTGTATACCCTCATGTTGTAGTTGAGCCTTGATTGCTTTTGGCATATGAATGGGAGGGATTTATCTGTAGGCCAGTTGGCTACAAGGACTGGCTTTGACTACCATGGAGAATCATCAGCTGTGCTAGGGCACACTCCATGGAGCAGGACTCATGTCAGTGGGACTGTTGTGCCTATTGAGTCCTCCCCTTGAGTGTGTCTCTTGTGGAAGAGATTGCATGGTGCTTCATTGTGGTCTAAACCTGTCCACTGGGTGTACTGGCTTGGGCTCCCCAGGAGGTGCAGTCTGAGGTCACCTGCCGCCTGTGTTTTGAGCTACAAAGCTATCTTCAGATGGCTGCTACTTGTACTGGGCTTGGAGGTGTCCAGGAGAAGCCAAGCTCTGAACCAACACCAGCTGCCACTAATGCTGGATCTGGGGCCACTTAGTGAGCTGTATGGAGCATGCTGAGGCCAGATGCTGCTTTTTTGAGAGATTTTAGGAATGTCTGAAGCATGAGGCAAGAGAGGCCAGTTGTATGAAAAAGCCACTGGAAACGGCTTGTATAGGCCTGCAAGTAGGGAGGGATGGGGTCTCAGGGAATCACCAGGGCAGGGCAAAAAGTGTGAGCCAGGGTGATGGAGATTCAGATATGGTTCAGCCTGTCAGCTCTGTCACAGGGAGGTCTCAGCAAAGGAACACTGGCCTCTCCACCAGCACTCCTGTTTGGGAGAAAGCTTCTCCTCCAGCTCTTGTCCTCGTTCCAGACAAGTTAGTTCCTCCCCAAATGTCCCAGGTTCCTTTCAAGCTGCTACCTCAATGCTGGAGCTCAGAGGGAGAGAGTCTTAAGTCCGGTGCATGGGCACTTTAAGAGCTCTGCTTGCGCCCTGCTGGCATGGCTCAGTGGTTGAGGGTCGACCTATGAACCAGGAGGTCATGGTTCAATTCCCGGTCAGGGTACATGCCTGGATTATGGGCTCGATCCCCAATAGGGGGCATGCAGGAGGCAGCCAATTGATGATTCTCTCTCATTATTGATGTTTCTATCTCTCTCTCCCTTCCTCTCTGAAATCAATAAAAATATATTTTTTAAAAAAGATCTCTGCCTTGGACTCCCACAACTTCTATGTTATTCAGTCACAATCCCCACTGGTTTTACAGCTAGAAGTTGTGGAGACTTCTCTTCCTGGCACTGGAACCCTGGGCTGGGGGGCTGTTGTGAGGCAAGACCCCTCACTCCTCGGGGGAAACCTTCACAGCAAAAATATTCCTCCCAATTTTAAACCACCACACGTGGGTGTGGTACCAACTGGTTCCTCAATTCCACCCCACATCTCTGCCCCTCCTACCAGTCTTCATGTGCTTCTTTAATTCCATAGTTATAGGACTTCCATTCAGCTAGATTTCAGGTGGTTCTTTATGATGGTTGTTTTATATTTTTAGTTGTAAATTTTGATGTGATTGTGGGAGGCAGCAAGTACTGCATTTACCTATGTCGCTTTCTTGGCTGAAAGCCAGACTTTCTCTATCCCATTGTATGTTCTTGCCTTCTTTGTCAGATATTAATTGAACATAATGGCATGGGTTTATTTCTGAGCTTTCTATATGTCTGTTTTTATGCCAGTACCATGCTGTTTTGATTGCTCTGGCCTTGTAGATATTGGGTAGCATGATACTTCCAAATCTGTTCTTCTTTCTCAAGATTATTCAGGTTCTTTTGTGGTTCCATGTAAATTTTGTGAATATTTGTTCTAATTCTGTGAAGTAAGCACTTGGCATTTTGATAAGAATTGCATTGAATCTGTAGATTGGTTTGGGTGGTATGGATTTTTAATCATGGTAATTCTTCCAATCCAGTAGCTTCAATTTCTTTTTTAAATATCTATAATTTTCTAAGTTCAGGTTTTTTACCTCTTTGGTTAAACTTATTCTAAAGTACATTATTTTTTCTTGATGCAATTGTAAGTGGAATTGTTTTTTTAGTTTCTTTTTCTGATAGTTTATTACTGGTATATAAAATTTCAACTGTTTTTTTAATATTTATTTTGTATCCTGCTAATGTACTGAATTAATTTCTTAGTTTCAGTAGTTTTTGGTGGTATTTTTTGGGTTCTCTATGTACAGTATCATGTCATCTGCAAATAATGACAATTTTACTTCTTCCTTTCCAATTTGGATGCCTTTTATTTCTTCTGGTCTTACTGCTGTGGCTAGGACTTCCAGTACTATCCTATATAATAAAGAGGTAATATGCAAATTGACCGTCACACCCACACACAAGATGGCTGCCACCATGTGGGCACACGATGGCTGCCAAAAGATGGTCGGCAGGGGAGGGCAGTTGTGGGCAATCAGGCCAGCAGGGGAGGGCAGTTGGGGGCAACTGGGCCAGCAGGGGAGGGCAGTTGGGGGTGAGTAGGCTGGCAGGGGAGGGCAGTTGGGGGTGACCGGGCCAGCAGAGAAGGGTAGTTAGGGGCAACCAGGCCAGCAAGGGAGGGCAGTTAGGGGCAACCAGGCCGGCAGGAAAGGGCAGTTGGGGCAACCAGGCCAGCAGGGGAGGGCAGTTGGGGTGACTGGGCTGGCAGGAGAGGGCAGTTAGGGACTACAAGGCTGGCAGGGGAGGGAAGTTAGGGGCAACCAGGCCAGTAGGGGAGGGCAGTTGGGGGCAACTGGGCAAGCAGGGGAGGGCAGCTGGGGGGGGGGACCAGGCCTGCAGGAGAGGGAAGTTGGGGGTGACCAGGCCAGCAGGGGAGGGCAGTTGGGGGCAACCAGGCCTGCAGGTGAGGTCAGTTAGGAGTGATTAGGCCGGCAGGGGAGGGCAGTTGGGGGTGACCAGGCCTGCAGGGGAGGGCAGTTAGGGGCGACCAGGTCAGCAGGGGAGGACAGTTAGAGTGACCAGGCCTGCAGGTGAGGGCAGTTAGGGGCGACTAGGTCAGCAGGAGAGGGCAGTTAGGGGTGACCAGTCATGTAGGGGATGGCAGTAAGGGGCGACCAGGCCGGCAGAGGAGGGCTGTTGGGGGGTACCAGGCCGCCATCTTGGTTGGGTTAATTTGCATATAGTCGCTCTGATTGGCTGGTGGGCGTGGCTTGGGACATAGCAGAGGTATGGTCAATTTGCATGTTTCTTTTTTATTAGATTAGATCATAGGATTTCTACCCTTCATTTTTTTAAATATATTTTATTGATTTTTTACAGAGAGGAAGGGAGAGAGATAGAGAATTAGAAACATCGATGAGAGAAGAAACATTGATCAGCTGCCTCCTGCACATCTCCCACTGGGGATGTGCCAACAACCCAGGCACATGCCCTTGACCGGAATCGAACCTGGGACCCTTCAGTCCGTAGGCCGACGCTCTATCCACTGAGCCAAACCAGTTTCGGCAATCCTTCATTTTTTTAATATATTTTTTTAAATTAAATCTTTATTGTTCAGATTATTACAGTTGTTCCTCTTTTTCCCCTCATAGCTCCCCTCGACCCAGTTCCCACCTTACCCTCTGCCCTTACCCCCGCCACCCACTGTTCTCATCCATAGGTGTACAATTTTTGTCCAGTCTCTTCCCACACCCCCCACACCCTTTCCCCCCCTGAGAATAGCCAGTCCACTCCCTTTCTATTTCCCTGATTCTATTATATTCACCGGTTTATTCTGTTCATCAGATTATTTATTCACTTGATTTTTAGATTTACTTGTTGATAGATGTGTATTTGTTGTTCATAATTTTTATCTTTACCTTTTTCTTCTTCTTCCTCTTCTTAAAGGATACCTTTCAGCATTTCATATAATACTGGTTTGGTGGTGATGAACTCCTTTAGCTTTTTCTTATCTGTGAAGCTCTTTATCTGACCTTCAATTCTGAATGATAGCTTTGCTGGGTAAAGTAATCTAGGTTGTAGGTTCTTGCTATTCATCACTTTGAATATTTCTTGCCACTCTCTTCTGGCCTGCAAAGTTTCTGTTGAGAAATCAGCTGACAGTCGTATGGGTACTCCCTTGTAGGTAACTGATTGTTTTTCTCTGGCTGCTTTTAAGATTCTCTCTTTGTCTTTTGCTCTTGGCATTTTAATTATGATGTGTCTTGGTGTGGTCCTCTTTGGATTCCTTTTGTTTGGGGTTCTATGCGCTTCCTGGACTTGTAAGTCTATTTCTTTCACTAGGTAGGGGAAGTTTTCTGTTATTATTTCTTTAAACAGGTTTTCAATATCTTGCTCTCTGTCTTCTTCTGGCACCCCCATAATTCGGATGTTGGTACGCTTGACGTTGTCCCAGAGGCTTCTTACACTATCTTCATATTTTTGGATTCTTTTTTTTGTTGTTTTTCCGGTTGGGTGATTTTTGCTTCTTTTTAAATATTTTGTTGAGGAATTTAGCATCTATGTTCATCAGGGATATTGACCTATAATTTTATTGTTATTATATCTTTATCTGGTTTTGGAATTAGAATAATGTTGGCCTCATGAAATCACCCAGGAGTTTTCCGTCCTAGAGTTTTTTGGGATAATTTAAGGATAGATGTTGGTTCTTTTTTTTTTTTAATATTAAGTACAATTCACTTGTTAAGACATCCAGTCCAGGACTTTAGTTTGATGGAAGGGTGTGTGTGGTTTTTTTAAATTACTGCTTCAATTTCATTAGTTGTAATTGGTCTGTTCATATTTCCTTCTTTTCTTCTTGATTCCATTTATATTGGAAGATTGTATGTTTCAAGAAATTTATGCATTTCTACCAGGTTGTTCAATTTGTTGGCATATAGTTCATAGTATTTTCTTATTATTCTTTGTATTTCTGTGATGTAAGTTGTTACTTCCCTTCCATTTCTGCTTTTATTTATTTGGCTCCTCTTTTTTTCTTGATCAGTCTAAAGGTTTACCAATCTTGTTATCTTTTCAAAGAATTATCTCTTGGTTTCATTGTCTTTTGTATTGTTTGTGTGTGCATTTTTTTAGACTCTATTTCATGTAATTTCTTTCTGATCTTTAATGTTTCCTTCCTTCTATTCACTTTGGCCTTTGCTTGTTGTTCTTTTTCTAATTCCTTTAGGTGTAATGTTAGAGTGTTTATTTGAGATTTTTCTTCTTCTTGAGGTAGGCCTGTATTTTTTTGAGTTTCTCTCTTAGGACTGCTTTTGCTGTGTCCCATAGGTTTTGTGTAATTATGTTTTCATTTTCATTTGTTGAAAGGTAACGATTGATTACTTTCTTGATTTCATTGTTATCCTGTTCATTTTTTAATAACATGTTATTTAGCCTCCATATGTTCTTCAGATTTTTTTTCTTGCAATTGATTTCTAGTTTCAAACCATTCTGGTCATAGAAGTTGCTTGATATGATTTCAGTCTTCTTGAATTTATTGAGACTTATTTTATGTTCTGACATGTTGTCTATATTAGTGTTTCATGTGCAAATGAAAATAATGTATATTCTGTTGCTTTGGGGTGAAATGCTCTGAAAATAATATTTAAATCTCTCTGGTCTTGTGTGTAATTTAAGGCAGCTGTTTCCTTCTTGAATATCTATCTGGAAGATCTATCCGTTGATTTCATTTGGACATTAAAATCTTCTACTATGACTATATTACTGTCTGTCTCTCCCTTTGTGTCCATCAAGATTTGCTTTATAAGCCAGTCAATGAAGGAAAAATACCACATGATCTCACTCATTCATGGATAATAAAGACCATTACAGAAAAAAAAGAATGGGGAAACCAAGATGGCGGCATAGGTTAACGCCAGAGTTTGCTGTCTCGAACAACCACTTCAAAAATACAGCTAAAAGACGGAACGGACATCATCCAGAACCATAGGAAGGCTGGCTGAGTGGAAGTTCTACAACTAGGAGGAACCGAGAATCAGAGGAGGCGCAGTGCTGAAGTAAAATACTAAGGTGCGGAGTGCGTGCAGCGCGGGCTGGTGGCTGAGGGCGTGGTTGTCTGTTTCAATCCGGAGGGAGCCTCAGACTCTGAGCTCCAGACCCGGGCGAGTCTCTAGGGACCCATACTGAAACGGGAGAAGCGGGACTGTCTGGCTTTGTTCCCTCCGATGTTTGCAGCGGTTGCTGGGACAGAGAGGCAGAGCCCCTGGGGACGGACTGAGAGCAGCCATAACTGCTCCCTCCTCCGCCCTGTTGATCCCGTGGGACCCGCCCCGCCCAAGCCCTGCACAGAGCCATTTGCTAGATAGCCTCAGGCAAAGGCTAGATTAGCACCTCCCTAGAGGACAGAAGTTCTCCCACTGCAGACACAGCTGATTCTCACAGCCAGTTGGACTGGAGGTCAGGTAGTAATTACCTACAACAATCAAGGCTTAACTACAACAAGACTGCACACAAAGACCACAAGGGGGTGCACCAAGAGTGTCTACCTCAGGTAATTGGAACACTTAACACGGAAAGCCACTCTATCGACACAGCAAAGCATAAAAAAATGCCGAGTCAAAGCAACAGGCCACAAAGAACAGAACCGGAGGAAAGCAGGCTACTGGATATAGAATTCAAAACGACACTTTTGAGGTCTCTCAAGAGGCTTCTAGAGTCTGTCGATAAACTTGATGAGATGTACAGGAAATCTAATGAGACCCTCGATGGTGTGATAAAGGTCCAACTAGAAAGTAAGCATACACTGAGTGAAATAAAGAATATTATACAGACTCCCAACAGCAGACCAGAGGAGCGCAAGAATCAAGTCAAAGATTTGAAATGCGAAGAAGCAAAAAAGACCCAACCGGAAAAGCAAAATGAAAAAAGAATCCGAAAGTATGAAGATAGTGTAAAGAGCCTCTGGGACAGCTACAAGCATACCAACATCCGAATTATAGGGGTGCCAGAAGATGAGAGACAGCAAGATATTGAAAACCTATTTGAAGAAATAATGACAGAAAACTTCCCCTACTTGGTGAAAGAAATAGACTTACAAGTCCAGGAAGCGCATAGAACCCCAAACAAAAGGAATCCAAAGAGGATCACACCAAGACACATCATAATTAAAATGCCAAGAGCAAAAGACAAAGAGAGAATCTTAAAAGCAGCAAGAGAAAGAAACTCAGTTACCTACAAGGGAGTACCCATACGACTGTCAGCTGATTTCTCAACAGAAACTTTGCAGGCCAGAAGGGAGTGGCAAGAAATATTCAAAGTGATGAATACCAAGAACCTACAACCAAGAGTACTTCATCCAGCAAAGCTATCATTCAGAATTGAAGGTCAGATAAAGAGCTTCACAGATAAGAAAAAGCTAAAGGAGTTCATCACCACCAAACCAGTATTATATGAAATGCTGAAAGGTATCCTTTAAGAAGAGGAAGAAGAAGAAAAAGGTAAAGATACAAATTATGAACAACAAATACGCATCTATCAACAAGTGAATCTAAGAATCAAGTGAATAAATAATCTGATGAACAGAATGAACTGGTGATTATAATGAATCAGGGACATAGAAAGGGAATGGACTGACTATTCTTGGGGGGGGGGAAGGGGAATCGGAGATGCAGGAAGAGACTGGACAAAAATCGTGCACCTATGGATGAGGACAGTGGGTGGGGAGTGAGGGCGGAGGGTGGGGTGGGAACTGGGAGGAGGGGAGTTATGGGGGGAAAAAAGAGGAACCAATGTAATAATCTGAACAATAAAGATTTAATTATTTAAAAAAAAGACCATTACAAACTTTTGAACAATAATAGATACAGAGGCAGAGCTGCCTCAAACTGATTGTCAAACTTCAGCGGGAAGGCCAGGGAGGGTTGGGGGGCAGAAGGAAGGGGGGTAAGAGATCAACCGAAGGACTTGTATGCATGCATATAAGCATAACTAATGGACATAAGACACTGGGGGGTAAGGGGAGGGCAGGGGATTGTCAAGGGCGGGGGAGGGGGGAAGGACACATATGTAATACCCTTTGTAATACTTTTAGCAATAAAAAAAATAATAATAAAATAAAATAAAACACACACACACACACAAAGATTTGCTTTATATATTTAGGTGATCTTATGTTGGGTGTATAAAAGGTACAAGGTTTATATCCTCTTGTTGAGTTGACCCCTTTATCATTATGTAGTGTCCTTCGTTGTCTCTTATAGCTTTGTTTTAAAGTCTCTTTTGTCTGATATAAGTATTACTACCCTGGCCTTTTAAATTTCCATTTGCATGAATTATCATTTTCCATCCCTTTATTTTAAGTCTGTATGTGTCTTTCCTTCTGAGGTGGGTTTCTTGGAGACAGCATATATTTTGGACCTTGTGTGTTTTGATTGGAGCATTTAAGCCATTTATATTTGAAATGATTATTGATAGGTATATATTTATTGTCATTTTATTCTTTATAACTTTGTTCCTCTTTTTCTTTTTTTTTTCTTCTTAAAGAAGACCCTTTAACATTTCTTGTAATGCTGGTTAATTGGTGATAAACTCATTTAGCTTCTTCTTGTCTGGTAAATTCTTCATTTCACTTTCAATTTTAAATGAAAGCCTTGCTCTGTAGAATAGTTTTGGTTGTAGGCCTTTGCTTTTCATCACTTTCAATATTTTGTGCCAGTTCCTTCTGGCCTGAAGTGTTTCCAATGAGAATAAGCTGACAATATAATGGAGCTCCCTTGTAGTAACTCTCTTTCTCTTGCTGCCTTTAATATTTTTTCTTTGCCTATCTATTATATTGTGTCTTGGTGTGGGCCTTTTGGGGTTCATTTTGTTTGGGGCTCTCTGTGCTTCCTGGACATGTGTGTCTTTTTTCTTCAGCAGGTTAGGGAAGTTTTCAGCCATTATTTCTTCAAATAGGTTCTAAATCCCTTGCTTTCTCTCTCTTCTCTTTCTAGTACCCCTATGATGCAGATGTTGTCATGCTTGATGTTCCAGAGGTCTCTTAGACTTTCCTCAATTCTTTAAATTATATTTTTATTTTTACTGCTCTGCTTGGGTATTTTCTGTTACCTTGTATGTGAATTGCTATGCAGTCTTCTGCTTTATTTAACCTACTGTTGATTCATTGTAATGCAGTCATCATTTCAGATATTGTATTCTTCATTACTGACTGGGGTTTTTTATGGTTTCTTTTTTAAAAAATATATTTTTATTGATTTCATAGATGAAGAGAGAAGGAGAGAGGGATAGAAACATCAATGATGAGAGAGAATCATTGATTGGCTGCCTCCTGCATGCCCCCTACTGGGATTGAACCCACAATCCGGGCATGTGTCCTTGACCAGAATCGAACCCGGGACCTTTCAGTCCGCAGACCAACACTCTGTTCACTGAGCCAAACTGGGTAGGGGTTTTTTTATGATTTCTATGTCCTCTTTTATGCTTTCTATTTCTTTGTTTAAGTTCTCACTGAGCTCATCCATTCTCCTAAGTTCTTTGAGCATCCTTACAACTACTGTTATGAACTCTGTATTTTGTAGATTGCTTGCCTCTATTTCATTTAGTTCTTTTTCTGGTGACTTCTCCTTTTCTTTCAAGGGGCATATTTCTTTGTGTCCTTATTTTGATTGCCTCTCTGTATTTGTTTTAGATAGGTGTGTATTTGATGTGTATTAGATAGATCTTCTATGTCTCCCAGTCTTTGTATGGTAGCCTTATGTAGTTTGTGTTGTGTAGGGCTCATTAGTGCAGTTTCCCTTATCAGCCAAGCAAGGTACTCCAGGAATATCCTTTGTGTGGGTAATGTGATCCCTCCTGTTATAGTTGAGTGATTATTGGTCTTGGCCCCTTTGTGAAATAGTTCAACCCTCAGGTTGGCTGACTGTGAGGATAGACCCTGAGCTGCTGTGTGGGTGCTAAACACACAAAGCACAATTCACCCAAGCACTGTCTGGTGCTGCCAAGATTTCCCTTGGGATGTGTCACTAGTGGAACTTATTGGGTTCTACTCTGATGTGGTGTGAAGTCCACTACCAGGTGTGTTGGTTCTGGGGCCTCTTGAGAGGGACTCTGGTGCAGGTCAATGTCAGATGCTGCCTGTAACCAATCCTGGGCTACCTGTCTGGAGTTACCAGGTGATCTGCAATTTGTGACTGTTTCTGCTGGGCCTGGCTTTGGGTTGGAAGGGTCAAGCTGTGTACCAAGTTCAGCTTCCATCAGGTCATAGCCTAGGGGCTGGTCCAAAGCCTAAGCAAAAGGCCCAAGCCACCCGATATCCGCCTCCACCTGTTGACTACTCTGCCACCACCTGAGGCTGCCTGGACTTCCTCCAGAGCCTTCTGATCAAAGTCTGTAGAGTATGCCCAGGCTGGCCACAGCCTACAGTCTACTCCACAATGTGCAAGCTCAGCAGGGTGGAGCAACAGCAGATTCAGAGGATGGGGCTAGTAGATCTCCTCTTTGGGGATGGTACCAGTCAGGCACTTAAGGGCAGGAATAGTGGCCCCTACTCAAGAGCTATACCACTCAATCTCTGTCCTAGTCTGCAGCCTTAACTCTCTAAGAAAGAGTGCTGCACAGGTCCAGGCTGGGTACAGCCAGCAGACTTTTCTGCAGGGCATGAGCTTGGCAGGGTGGGGCCACTGAGAGTTGGGATGTTGGGGCTAATGGGTCTCCTGTTTGGGGCATGGCACTCATCAGGCACTTGATGGGGGAATGGCACCTGTTTCAGAGCCACACAATTCATCATCTGTCCAAATCTCCAACAAGAGCTCTTCAGTAAAAAGTACACAAGTCCTGGCTGTGTGCAGCTAGCAGATGCCTCTGCAGGGCATGAGCTTGGTAGAGCATGGCAATCAGTAGTTGGAAGGATCCGGGACTAGTGGGCCCCACTGGGATGTGCACCAGTGGCGCACAGGGCAGAAAATGTCCCCCACTTTGGAGCCACACAACGCATTGTCTGAATCTCTGACAAGACCTCCGCAAGGACAAAAGTGCACCAACAGGCATGAGCTCTGCAGGGTAGGACTATCAGGAATCAGAAGGACAGGGTTAGTGCATTCTCCCATGCTGGTGCTATATGGATATGAGTGTTTGACCCAGGGAAGATGGCATCTCAGTGTGGTGTGGGTTAAGGACTCAGCACACTTGGGGGCTGATACTCCAGATCTCTCTTTGGGGCCATGTAACCCAGTTCTCTGTATGACTCCAGTTTGCTCTGAATCACCTCCCCCAATCAGAGCTTTGGATGGGTGGCTGAGAATGAGATTTTGTGCACTGGCCTTTTAAGAAAGCACCTGGGATTTTAGCAGACTCCTATCTCTCCCTGGTGGGCAGAATCCCCACTGGTTTTCAGTCTGATGTTATATAGGCTCCTCTTCCTGGGTCTGGTGCTCCAGGCTGAGAAACATGGCATGGGTTGAGACCCCACACTCCTCAGAGGGAAACTGCTATTGAGAGATCCCTTGGGATAATCAACCACCACATGTGGGTGCAGGGCCAGCCCTTTCAGCATTTCAGCCTTTCTTACCTGTCGCTGTGTAGCTTCTTCTGTAAATCCTTGATTATAACACTTCTGTTCAGCTAGCCTTCAGTTGATTATTCAGGTTGATTGATCTATAATTCAGTTGCAAATTCGGTTTGGCCCTGGGAAGAGATGAGTATAGCTTCCACCTACACTGCAGTCATCCTGGATTCCCCTGCTTTATACACTTCTTAATTGCTTGGATATTTCATAAGAAATACCATACCTATTTAAAAGAGAAAAGGAAAAATGTTATAGAGCTCAGCTGTAGCTCCCACACAGATCCAAATTGATATAAAAATCCTTCTATGTGTTTTTCCCAGTATATTCCCTTCAACCAGCTATGGTCTGGATGGGGGATTCATGCTTCTCTTTGCTGTGTTCTTCTCTGCATCCTATAAGTTTTCTTATTCTTCAAGTAATAGAGAATTTACAAATCACAGTAGTTCAGTTTTTTCACATGGATTTTAATGGAAGGAAAGTCTAAAATGCAAGGCTTAGTTCATTTTATTAGTTCATTTTATGCAAGGTCTTAGAAACTTCTTTTATATTATTTATCTTTTTTCCATGATTCCTTCAATGTAATTTTATAAGTTCAGAAATAAAATCTTCATAGACTTCTAATTAAAATTGACTTAATGTAAATGAACTTGGGATGAACAAGCATATATTTATATTTTTTTCATTTGGTGCAGTTATATCTTATATTTTTATTTAAATATCCTTTAAAATATTTTTATAGGAGCTTTTAAGAATTTCTATATACCACATTCCCTCTCTTCCAATTAATTATATACCAATTGTAATCTTTATTCATTGGCTTCACTTCAAATTTTCTTCCATTGTCTTGCCACTTGCAATCTGACTTCTATAACCCTTTAGTTTGCTAAATCCAGGTGCCTTTCTTCATTTTTATATTACTCAGCTTAATGAAATATATAAAATAATTCTGCCCATGATTCTTATCCTCTGTCCAAATCTGTATTCGGTTTCTCTTTTCCTTTAAGTGGCTCCTGTTCCTAATTTTCCTGTCTTTTCTTCATTTAACTGTAAGATCTTTGTTATATTAATCTGGTTCTCTATCCAGTGCTGTCTAATAGAACATTCTGTGATGATGGAAGTGTGTTTCCCAACACACTAGCCATGGTTGGCTATTGAACACTTAAAATATGGCTACGTATAACTGAGAATCTGAATTTAAAATATTTTTTAATTAATTTAAATTGTTCATATGTGGTTAGGGCAGCCGTGGGCTGTTCTATCCGGCCCGCGGAGCCAAAAGAGCGGAGGGTTCTCTTGCTCTCCCCTCCGCTCCTTCACTAGCAGCAGTGTTAACATGGCAACGTCGGGAAACACGGCCGCAGCTCCTTCTTCTGAGTGGGCGGATTTATATCTGCCCATTCAGTAGAAGGAACAACCTCTCAATCTTCCAGAGGCTCCTTGTAATGCCCGCGGACGCGTCTCCCAACATCACCCTGGGAATGCGTAGACACGTTATCGTGGTGATGTAGGGAGACACGGCCCTGGAGAGCACAGTATCAGAGCCTTTCTGAGGTAAGATTAAGAGCTCTACTCAAACACAATTTTTTCCTGTTCCCACATTCTGTACATCACAATGACTTGTTAATAAAACAACAAAGACTTTCAGCTTTTAGGGCTTGTATCCACTGCAGTTTTTTTTCCCACTGCGGACGCACACAGTAGGGAAAAAGACACACAGAGGACATGTCACACTAGCCATGCTGCAGCTGCATTTTTTTGCTGATACGGATGCGGTATCAGTAACGCTACCGTGGCCACTAACCACATGTGTTAGCGGCAAAACAAATGCATTTTGCGCTGTGTTTGCTTCTCCCCCTTGCGCCTGTAAAAATGCGTGCTACAGGGCATTTGTGCATGCACCACTGCACATTAGCATTAACACAAACATGATGGAAACCTGTGTACCCTGCATTAACCCTAGCTGCGCTGCATTGCAGTACTGCACCACACTGCAACGGCAGCACGGCTAGTGTGAACGAACCCTAATTCAGTGGGTTGAACAAAAAGATTGTATAGAAACGTGATAAACTAAAGATTTTATTACAAAATCGCTTAATTTCAGGGTTTCAGAAGTAATTGGACAAATGAAAAACTGAAAATCAAATGTTCATATCTAATACTTGAATGAAACCCTTTCCTGGTAATGACAGCCTGAAGTCTTGTACTTATGGACATCACCAGATGCTGGGTTTTCTCCTTTGTAATGCTCTGCCAGGCTGTCACAGTAGGGGTATATATATAAATATCCTGCCATTTCCAGCTTTTAATAAGAAAAACTGTTGCAATGGGCATTTAAAAGTGGCACTTGGTTGTTTTTATAGAGTCCAGTGGATGCAATCTGACATTGATAATGGGCTCTTTCACACTATGTGCACTGCGGCTTTTTTTTGCCAGTAACGGAAGTGCTAGTGGTAACTTCTGGTTACCCATGTTTTTGAAGTTTCAAATTATAATAATTAGTGTTTACATTCTTCTTGTTAAAATGTTTGAAATGAATAAAACTATTGAAATAAAAAAAAAAAGACCGTACCCTTTTATGTAATGATGTTTACTTTGAATTTATATTAGTTCACACAAACACTCCATCCATGCTTTTGTTCCGGCCCTCCGGTCCAGTTTAAGAACCCATTGTGGCCCTCGAGTCAAAAAGTTTGCCCACCCCTGTGTTAGGAACTACTGTATTGGACAGCATAACTTTATCTAGTCTTTTACAGAAGGAGATCCCATCTGTAAGTCTGTGTGCCATTAGTCAGTTTATTCACTGGAACATATTTGGGGCATTAGCAGCAAACTCCCTCCTTCTTAAGATTTCCCCATAAGGTACATGTCTCCAGAGTTTGTTTATTAAAATCTTTATTGTTGAAAGTATTACATATGTCCTCTTTTTCCCCCCTTTGACTCCTTATAGCCCACCCCTGTCCCCCAACATAGGCCTCCTCCACCCTATTGTCTGTGTCCATGGGTTGTGCATATATGCCTACAAGTTCTTTGGTTGATCTCTTTCCTTTCATCCTCCCACTCCCACCTTCCCTCTGAGATTTGACTGTCTGTTCCATGCTTCTATGACTCTGGCTCTATTTCGTTCAATATTTTATTTTGTTCATTAGATTTCACATATGAGTGGATACTTGTCTTTTTCTGACTGGCTTATTTCACTTAGCACAAGGGTGGGCAAACTTTTTGACTCGAGGGCCACAATGGGTTCTTAAACTGGACCGGAGGGCCGGAACAAAAGCATGGTTGGAGTGTTTGTGTGAACTAATATAAATTCAAAGTAAACATCATTACATAAAAGGGTACGGTCTTTTTTTTTTTTTTTAGTTTTATTCATTTCAAACGGGGCCCGTGGGCCGTAGTTTGCCCACGGCTGACTTAGCATGATACTCTCCAGGTTCTTCCAGACTGACTCAAAGGGTAAGAGACTCTTCTTTTTTACTGCTGTATCACAGCTTTTTTATTTACTCATCTACTGATGAGTACTTGGGCTGTTTCCAGGTCTTAGCTATTGTAAATTGGGATGCTATGAACATAGGGATGCAAATATTCTTTCTCATTGATGAATTGGGTCTCTTTGGGTAAATTCCTAGAAGAGGGATCACTGGGTCAAATGGCAGTTCCATTTTTTTTTTTTTTTCAGGAAACTCCATGCTGTTTTTCCATAATGGTTGCACCAGTCTGCATTCCCACCAACAGTGTCCTATTTTCCTGTCTTTTCTTCATTCAACTGTAAGATCTTTGTTATATTAATCTGGTTCTCTATCCAGTGCTGTCTAATAGAAGATTCTGTGATGATGGAAGTGTGTTTCCCAACACACTAGCCATGTTTGGCTTTTCTCCACATCCTCGCCAGCACTTGTCATTTGTTTTGTTGATGGTAGCCATTCTAACGGTGTGAGATACCTCATTGTAATTTTAATTTGTATCTCTCTGATGATCAGGGACATTGAGTATTTTTTCATATGTCTCTTGGCCATCTTTATGTCCGCTTTGGAGAAGTGTCTATTTAGGTCCTTTGCACATTTTGTAATTAGATTGTTTGTCTTCCTTTTGTTAAGTTGTATGAATTCCTTATATATTTTGGATATTAAACCTTTATCAGATGTTCCATTGACAGATATGTTCTCCCATATAGTAGGCTCCCTTTTCATTTTGTTGATGGTTTCTTTTGCTGTGCAGAAGCTTTTTATTTTAATGTAGTCTAATTTGTTTATTTTCTCCTTAGTTTCTTTTGTTCTAGGAGATGCATCTGTAAACATATTGCTGCGAGAAATGTCTGAGATTTTGCTGCCTTTGGTTTATTCTAAGATTTTTATGGTTTCATGCCTTACATTTAAGTCTTTTATCCATTTTGAGTTTATTATTGTATATGTTGTGAATTGATGAACTAGTTTTATTTTTTTGCATGTATCTGACCAGTTTTCCCAGCACCAGTTATTAAAGGGACTGCCTTGACTCCATTGTATGTTCTTGCCTCCTTTGTCAAATATTAATTGAGCATAATGGATTGGGTCGATTTCTGGAGTCTCTGTTCTATTCCATTGATCTATATGCCAATAGAATCTCCTGGGTTTCGAACTAGATTCACATCTAATACGACCTTTTCCTCTTCCAACAGTATACATAAGCCTACTTACTATGTAGTTCTGAATGGATTCCAATTTGATCATACCTTGACATTTTTGCTACAGCATTTTGCTGCCTAAGTCAAGAATATTCTTTTTTTTTAAGAGGGTGGTTGGAGCTCCAGGAACCTCAGAATCTCCTATACCAGAAATGTCTGTAGTATCCTCCCATCAGGCTTCTTTTACTCAGCATTGTGAGGGAATGACACCTGTTTCAGAGCCACATAATTCAGTATTTGTCCAAATCTCCAACTAGTTATCTTTGGTAAAAAGTACACCACAAGTTCTGGTTGGGTGCAGCTAGCAGGGACTATTAGGTGTTGTATAAAACTGCTATTTTCCTGGAGTAGAGATTTATTCTTAGTAAGAGAGACTGTAGTGTTCATGAGAGATAGATACAGGAGAAGAGGTTTAGGAGAATGGATGAGGAAACAGAAATAGTTGTACTTCTGTAGAAAGAAAGATCAACAGTGTGGACCTAACAGAGGATCAGTGAACAAAGCCCTCTCAGGCCTGGGTTGAGATAGGGGTCCAAGTAGGATAATATCCATGGCTGTACTTAGGAAGAACTAACTGGTGGGTGTAGGGGCTTTGTTTGAAGAAGAGAGTATAAAGGTACAATGAACAATATGTTCTTGCGTTCCAATTTTGTACTGACCTAGTATGGAGGCAGCTTTATTTTCAGCAGATGGTAAACAGTTAATGGAAAAGACTGTATCTAATTAACCCAAAAATATTAATATGTGTAGTTCTAAAATGATCACTAAGTACTTCAAAACATGAAAATGACTCCATCATGGAAATAATTATTATATTTTGGAAACTTTATCAAAGCCTTGAAAATCATTTTGTTGATGGAGCTTGAATATGAAAATCAAGCTCATAATCCCTGGGAATTATGAGCTTTGATAGCTGTTTGCAGACTATACTTAACTAAGATAGAGAGTTTTGATCTCTGATTTTCTGACATTTATACTACTCATAATCAGTATCATTCTAACTAATTCTTTATGTGGCATATTGAATTTTTATGCACAGAATTTTATCTTTCTCAATAGAGTTTTAAAAAAGAAGGACCTGTGTCTCAGACTTTTTTCTCCTCTATTAGGTGATCTAGTAGTAGATTCTAAATAGGTGAATATATCATTTGATTATTGTGGACTTCTCATTTTACTCTTTTTGAGATCATTTTTTAAACAATAGTTTTCTTTCTCTTTTATATCAACCAGTATCCTCTCCTGAAAATATCAAGTATGTACTCTGAAGCATCATTTTTCTCTCAATATTGATAAATGCTGACTTCTAGATTCCTTCTAGACACTGAGGGGGGAAAAAATTTCCCCCTCTGGTCTGATAAAATTTTAGAAGTTGTTGAACATTTTGTCAGGATTCATAGATTAAACAAAATGCTGCCATTGCCCTAGGTACTGGATGCAACAGTAAGGAGAAAAAGAAGTAAACAATCCCTATCCTTGTGGATATTTTCATCTTATGAATAGGACTGGATAGTGCAGGATGGACTGGAGACTTTAAAGACTAGAGGCAGGGAAACTGTGATTATGATCTACACAGTTGTCTCCAAATATTTATCTTTTTAGCATTTAATTTTGTCTACTTCTTGATGTCCTGCATTTAACCTGTTTCCCCAGTCACCTCCTCCTCATTACCAGCACATATACCTTCCTCTAGCAGCTCTCTTCATTCTTTGTTCTTTCTTTGTATTTTGTTTATATTGCATAACCTAATTTGAGAGATGTCAGAACCATGTGCTTTCTTTCCTTATTCCTCCAAATAATTCCTCAATTTCTTCTATAATAGTTTACTTTCTCCTTGCAAAGGATAAAAGATAAATTTGCTTTCTTTATATTTTTCAGACTGGGAGTCTTGGTATGAAATTAAGGAATTATCTCCAAAATGGTACATTGATGATGAAGAGGAAATATCTCAGAGCATAGTAATGGAGAGACTTATAAGTCATGACATTGAATGCTCCGGTTTCAGAAAAACTTGGAAATATAAGTGTGAATTTGAGAAGCGGCATGGAAATCAGGAGAGGCATTTCAGGCAAGTGGCAAGTCTTAAGGAAATCTATGCTATGAAAAGAGACAATGACTATAATAATTCTGAAAGAAGTGTTATCTTGAAGTCAGTACTTTTAACGCAACAAAGAGTTCCCACAGTACAGCCAGTACATCAATTTGATATTTATGATCAAATGTTCCCCCAAAATTCAGTCCCAATGGAGCACAAAAGACGTGCTGAGAAGGAATCTTTAATAGGTAATGAATATGAAAAATTTAACCAGAGTTCATACCTTAGTAAAGCTAGAGGAATTCCTCCTGGGGAAAAACATTATGAAAGTAATGATTTTTCAAATCTCTTAAGTTTCCACTCATTATTTACTCAACGTCAAACAACACATTTTGGAAAATTACCCAATGAATGTCGTGATGCCTTTAGCTGTTACTCATTCTTTACTCAACCTCAGATAATTCACAGTGCAGAGAAACCTCATGCATGCAATGACTGTGGAAAAGCCTTTAACCATGACTTCTTTCTCAGTGAACATCAGAGAACTGATATTGGAGAGAAAACATATGAATGTAAGGAATGTAACAAAGCCTTTAGACAGAGTGCACATCTTGCTCAACATCAGAGAATCCACACTGGAGAAAAACCCTTTACATGCAATGAATGTGGAAAGGCCTTTAGTCGTTTTGCCTTCCTTGTTGAACATCAAAGAATTCACACAGGAGAGAAACCATATGAATGTAAGGAATGTAACAAAGCCTTCAGACAGAGTGCACATCTTAATCAACATCAGAGAATTCACACTGGAGAGAAACCCTATGAATGTAATCAGTGTGGAAAAGCCTTCAGCAGACGCATAGCCCTTACTCTGCATCAAAGAATTCATACAGGAGAGAAACCCTTTAAATGTAATGAATGTGGGAAGACCTTTGGCTATCGCTCACACCTTAATCAACATCATAGAATTCATACTGGAGAGAAGCCCTATGAGTGCATCAAATGTGGGAAGTTTTTCCGAACTGATTCACAACTTAATCGACATCATAGAATTCATACTGGAGAGAGACCTTTTGAATGCAGTAAATGTGGGAAAGCCTTTAGTGATGCTTTAGTTCTAATTCATCATAAGAGAAGTCATGCAGGAGAGAAACCCTATAAATGTAACAAATGTGGGAAGGCCTTCAGTTGTGGCTCATACCTTAATCAACATCAGAGAGTTCATACTGGGGAGAAACCCTTTGAATGCAATGAATGTGGGAAAGCTTTCCATCAGATCTTGTCCCTTAGGCTACACCAGAGGATTCATGTTGGAGAAAAACCCTATAACTGTTAATGAATGTGGGAATGATTTTAGCTGTGCCTTAGCCCTTAGACAGCATCAATAAATTCATAATTAAACTCTCTGATTATAACAAATACTAGAGGCGTGGTGCATGAATTTGTGCACCAGCGGGTCCCTCGGCCTGGCCTGCGGGATTGGGCTGAAACCAGCTCTCCGACACCCGTCGAGGGGTCCCGGATTGCGAGAGGGTTCAGGCCAAGCCAAGGGACCCCATCAGTGCACGATCAGGGCCAGGGAGGGATGCGGGAGGTTGGCCAGCCAGGGAGGGACCGCGGGAGGGCTCCAGGGCATGTCTGGCCTGTCTCATTCAGTCCCGATCAGATGGACCCCAGCAGCAGGCTAACCTATGTGTCAGAGTGTCTGCCCTCTGGTGGTCAGTGCACGCCATAGCAATTGGTCAACCAGTCGACTGCCCCCTGGTGGTCAGTGCATGTCATAGCAAGTGATAGAGTGGCCTTAGCATATCATCAGCATATTATGCTTTGATTGGTTGAACGGCCGATCCCGGCCAGACATGTAGCATATTAGGCTTTTATTATATAGGATCAGAAAGAGAACCATTAGTCACCACTAAGTCCTTATTAAACAAATATCAGTAAGTTATTTGGTTGGTAATTCTATGAATGTAGTACATATGGAAAAGTTTCAGCTCATGAGCATCCTTTATTTGAAATAGCCTGAGTAGTAGATATGTTACTTTGTGATATATTACTATGCCTTGAGACTTTTCTCCCCATAAATGCATATGATTCTGGTGCCATTATTAATCAGTGAGAGCAGTGTATTGGTCATAAGCTGACCAGTTATTATTTTCCTCAACCTAGCAATTAAGGGATTGGCAAATAGCCCTGTCTAGATCAATAGAGCCAGAGGGTAAGTATTATTATGGGTAGTAAAAGAAATTGCAAAATTTCAAGGATTTAGTAAGGTTACAAACTCATCAGCAGTTTTCTTTGCCATTACATGAGAAAAGCTTTTCCAAGACAAACAACACAGAGAAAGTGGAGCTGAGAGACAGCAATGTGATGACATTGTTTGATCTCTTGGATCCAGTCATGTCCAGCCATCTTTCACTTTTTCATTTTTGTGATCCAATACATTTTTTTCCTTTTTTTTTTTCTTTAGTTAATTTGAATTGGATTTTTGTCTTTTGGAATTAGAGTCCTGACTCATATATTGTATGTTTGCTACTTATGTAAGAAAGCCTTGATTTAAAAAAAATATATTTTTTTATTGATTTCAGAGAGAAAGGGAGAGGGGGAGCGAGAGATAGAAATATCAATGATGAGAGAGAATCATTGATCAGCTGCCTCCTGCACGCCCCCTACTGGGGATCAAGTCTGCAACCTGGGCATGTGCTCTGACTGGGAATCAAACTGTGAACTCCTGGTTCATAGATTGGTGCTCAACCACTGAGTCACACTGGCTGGGTTTGATTTTTTTATATTGCATAATTATTTATCCTAAGGAGAAACTCTGATATAACAAATATATCAAAGTTGAATACATAGCATTCATAAAACTGAGAGAATTATTTCATTTTATTAGTTGATAAAAATTAATTTTGTATTATTCTGTTTCAAAATAGGGATGAATTTTTTTTTTTACCAGTGCAGTTTGTTTATTTTTATATTTACAGGCAAAGGATTATAACAGGATACTTCTTAGTTAAATTTACTTATAATGTTGTAGAATTACTTTTCTTAAGGCAAAGCTGATGCAAGGAAACTATTTTTTTTAAAATAAAGTAATACAATGTCAATACACACAACAACATGGAAAATCTCATTATGCTAAATGAAAGAAGTCAAATACAAAGATTGCCTGCACTATGGTTTCATTTAGGGGAAATTATTGAAAAGGCAAAAAATTCACCTAGTGACACTCTTTATTAGGCTTTTGTATAAGGAATTAAAAACATTTGTGACAGTGACTCACCATGGGCCTTCAAAGAAAGAATGACTAGCTAAGAGAATAATGGATCCATTGGTTTAATGAATGACTCTTTTTTTTTTTTTTTTTTGAGGGGAAAAATACCAAAATTTATTTTCCAACAGTCAGCATCAGCAGGTAAAACTACAAGGTTTTCTCCGTAGATCATACATTCACAAGGCATAACAGTGAGAAAGCCTCTGTCATGTCCTCTGTAACAATATCCACTTCACAGTGTAAACAGGTTCTAGTATTGTGTTCATTTACAATTTCAGAAGGAAAGGCACAACTTGGCAAAATAATATATATATTTTTTATCCTGAAGTCAGGTGCAATAACTCAGAGACCATCTTTTGATACATGTTTTGATGTACATTTCCACATTGAGGGGCAAGACTCAGAAACCAGGGTCTTTCCTTCTTCTTCCTCATTAAACCATCAGAGCAAAGTTTCAGCATTTGCTTATTATAAATGCAAGAAACGGATTAAAAAATCACAAAACATCTTGAAGGTCCAGCCGCTCCCACCAATACATCAACTCTTAGGTTTAAGACAGGGACTGGGAACACTTTCAGCGGTCATAAAATAGGAAAAGAGAGACTAAAGCTACAAAAATAAAAAATAAATGAGGTAGATAAAGCTTTCATACCCAGGACTCGTCTGTTCCAACGTTGTAACCTTCATGCAGTACTCATGGGGGAAAAGAATCTTCACAATTACTTGGCATGAGTCACATCAAAATTTTTATAAAAATTAGTATGTGAACCTCTTATCAGAAACATGCCCTCCATGAGTTTCTTCAATAATGAAAGACTCATTTCTTCGCTAGAGTAGGCACTGGTGAACTAAATCAAGTCACCTGAGGTCCCCTGCTCAGGTGCCCACCTGTCGTGGTGTTCAGGAAGGCGGCATCTGGAAGCAGGGAAGACATTGGCACTCTTAGGGCTCCAACTGAACTGTATTTCAACAAGCAGCAACACACACATTGACTCCCGAGGGACTAAGATCATCCATTGGAGGGCATCCTACTCACGGTCCCAAGGTGGAAGGAATTTTGTAACTCCACACCTTAGTTAATAATAAAAAGGAAAGTACATTCAAAAGGAAACAAAACAAAAGATGGGTGCAGGGTTGAGGGACATACAAAGCAGGTCAGCAAGGATGACAGACCTACTCCATTTACCCGCACACAGTCCCGGAAGTATGCAGCTCCCCCTCCCCAGTTAGGCTAAGCAGTTTCTTTCCCATCATGGTTTAGTAAGTTCCAACTTGAAACAGGGGACAATCTTTGGAAATAGTTTCTCTAGCTTGTACAAAGTCTTCATATATACAGTTTGTCTCAAGTAACAAAGCCACTTTGCAAGACCCGCTTCTTCCAAAATTAAAAAAATATATACTAGTCTGTATTTGTTTTAGTATGTGTGTGGTTTTGTTTTTTAGCAAAGCAGCATAGCAACATTGTGATTGTTGGACGTGCCTGAGGTTGTGGTCACAACTGTAAACATTTGCACATCAGTGAAAAAACAAACAGGAGGAGATTGGTTTTTAAACAACAACAACGACAAAAACAAAAGATCCAGTTCAAGCGGTCACTTTGCATTTCTCCTTTACACGGGCTCTCCCATCGCTTAGCTGACCGCAATCTTGTTTTCCTCCAGGAAGTGAGGGAACTGGTGTTTGGGAACACTGTCAGCAGCACCCGGCTTTTCCACGTCGCTGCTAACCGACTGGGAGCCATCGATCTTGGAGACGATGGTATTGCTGACAACGGAGCTGGCACCCAAGGACACCGGGAGAGTTGGGGTGCCTCCGCTCTGGATCACCGAGATCTCGTTGGTCTTCATGGCCAGACCACCGTTGAGCATGGTGGTGTACTGGTTCCACACAACAGGGTCCATGTTCACTGAAGGGGCCATGATTTCCTTGGGAAACACCTCTGGGACCCTCTTTGTGTCTGTTCCTAGAAGAGCCATGGTGTTCTCCATGGCCAGCTTCCTCCCGCGGCGCGCGGAGCTGTTATTGGCACCATGCGTCATATAGTGAACCTTCAAGTTGCCTTTGGTGGTGAAAGCTTGCCCACATATGTTACACACGATGTTGTAATGTACCCCACGAATCACAGAAGGATGCCTCAAGAAGTCGAATTAAAGAGTCACGTTTATTGCAATCCGGGACTATGAGGGGTCATTCCCAAATCTAATAGTAATAAGATGGTGGCAAAACCAGACTTATATAGGCAAAAATCACAAAGGTATTGATTACATCCCAGGGTTTGGAATGAGGACCCTGGTTTGCACAAAGCAGTTACAGAAGCGAGATTGAGCTGATTAGTTATCTACAAAGAATATTTATAGTTTTGGGTCTTTGGACCACTGAGTTGACAGAAACACATTATTTAGAGCCCTCGGGTCTTGGGACCACTGAGTTGACAGAAACACATTATCTAGAGCCCTCGGGTCTTGGGGCCACTGAGTTGACAGGGAAACATTATCTGGAACCCTCAGGTCTTGGGATAATTGTGCTGTCCTGGTTCCCAGGTACAGAGGAATTTGCTTTCTAAAACCAGTAAGATCACAATCAATGGGATAGTCACATTACAATCAATGAGGCGTTCAATCGAATGGGATGATTTATACAATTCAGAAAATCAAAATAACCTGTCCATTGTTAAACAAAGCAAATAGGTACCATACTTCAACGAAAGGCCTCTCCCCAGTGTGAGTCCGCTCATGAATCTGGAGGGCACTGGCTGACGAGAAGTTCTTCCCGCACCGCGTGCAGGCGTGCGGCTTGTCCTGGCGGCCTGGCTGGGCCGCCAGCAAAGGTGCCATGCCTGGGGACATGGTCTCGCGTCCAAATGCACCAGGAACTTCCACTTTGACATAGGTTGGCTGGGCTCGGACAAATGCTGCTCCGACACTTGTGCCTGTAGAGGGTGGCCTCGTCTTTGGGTTTGACATCCACCGGGGACACGTTGGGTGGCTTCCCTTCCCCTTTCTTAGACGGGTCTAACGCCACCGTGGAGAAAGGGCTCTGGAAGAGCACAGAGCTTGGGGTCGGGGGTAGCAAAGCACCGGGGATGCGGTTTGGGAGCACCCTTGTCCCATCCGGCCACAGGGCGAAGGACAGCAGCCCCGGGGACACCGAGCTGGTGGTGGAAGGGATGCTTGTGTGAGGTAGCTTGGCTTGTTTCAAGGTGTCCAGGGACAGACCTTGGCTTTCAGCTTTCTGGCTGAGCAAAGCCACGGCTGCAGAGACCTGCTGGGACACGTGGCTGCCTAAAGTCTTCAGGGTGTCCGCTCCCGCTGCACCGGAGTGGAGGGCATGGGCGGTCCACATGTTCACCTGGACTCGGATCTGCTCGGTGAGTTGGATCTGCTGTAGCTGAGGACAGATGGGTGTTTAGTGCAATTTTTCTTAAGTTCTAAGAACTCAGAGACGCTGAAGAACTCTCCGGAGCATTTCTCACAGATGTGAGTCTCCTCCTACGAGGCCTCTACTGCCGCTAGGTCCCCATTCATGTCATCACCAGTCCCCGGGTAGTTCACTGAAGCACCCGGCTCCCCCACCACCGGCGCCGCTGCGGCCACGAACCCCGGGGCCGGCTGGGGCGGCGGCTGTGCGCCGTGGTCCTCCTCCGGGTGGATGTGCTGGGGCTTCGCCTGCTTGCGCCTCGACTTGGTGAGAGCATGGGGGCGCCGGCAGCGCCACAGCGACTCGCCCGCTCCACCGCCAGTTTCCGGCGTGGGGAAATTTACCCCCCTCTAATGAATGACTCTTCATCTTATAGGAATTATTTGATATTCTGCTTTCAGTGTGGGTTTAAACCTATTTTGTGATAGAATATAATAAGACAGAATTGCAAATGAAGTCTTTTATGAGTGGGTTGTAAACTTCCTTTAAGAAATTTATAGAGTCCCAGCAATCGAAACCTGAGAAACACTACAGTACAGAAGACTGGGATCTTAAGCCAGACAAAGGAACACTTCACTTTTTCATTTTTATTTAAAAAAATTTTTTTATTACTTTGTTATCTCTTTTTTTTCTTTTTCTTTGTTTTCCTGTTTTTGCTTGTTGCTTTATTTTCTATTTCTTTTCACATTATTTTTCCATCACTCTATTTTATTTTATTTTTATTTGCTATTTTATACCATTTTTGAAATCAATTTTTTGTAAATTTATTATTATTATTTTTCTCATTCTCTTTCCTCTTATCCACCCATCCCCTTTCTACTTCCTCTATACTGAACTGAGATCCTCCCATATTCATCCAACTCTTAACCTTATCTTCTATATATAAGCTCAGCATCTACAGATTCTGCCCCCAACCTCTTTGCTGGGGGTTTGGTGTTTGTATTTTATTTCTATTTTTTATTTATTTATTTATTTATTTATTTATTATTGTTTGTTTGTTTTGTTTATTTGTTTATGTATCGGTTCTGTGGTGTTTCCAGCCCTATATATATATATAATCTCCTTTTCTCCCTTTTTCTATCTCTCTCTTATCTTTTTTGCTCTCTTCAATATCATTTATACTCTCTTTTCTCGCCCCTAAGTCTTTTTTCTCAAGTGGTCACTTATAGTGGGGTTATTATTGTCGTGAGTACATTCGTGCTTTGGTCCCTTTGTGTTGTGTCTTGTCGAGGTGAATTTTATCCTGTCTGGCCAGGTGCTAGAGAGTGAGCCTCATAACCAGACACCTGGAGAGGAAACTCCATCCACAAACGGGTCAATAACACTCCAGACCCAACTACAGAGGCAGGAAGAAGGCGGCAGTGAGGGAGAGAGCATGAGTCAGTGAGGGACCAAAAGAGGAGTGTGTGGTCATGTGGGATGTGTGTGTGTGTATGTGAGTGAGGCACAGATAGATCCCGCAGGACCTTCGGGGTCAGGCTAAATGGGCTCGCCTAACTAGGCAGCCTCTGCTATCATGTAAGCAGTTCCAAGAGGTCGGCTCGTCCTCAGAAGCCTAGCGTTTTTAAGGGGAGAGCTGCTGTAACTGGGAGCCAGGCCTCACCCCCACCCAGGGTGCCCTCAGATAACACCTGGGACTCTACAGACACCCCTGTCAGGGACCTGCTACCTCGGCTGTGGTCCCATGGTCAACAAGTCTCCAGCCACCCTGGGCGCAGGCTCCTGTGAGTTCTGAAGCGTGTTCCCCTCTGACCGGCCCAATGCCTTAGCCTGGGGCACTGCAATCACGCAAGCAGCAGACATGTGAGCAGCCCTCTCCTGTCCAAGGAGCAGCAGCCCTGTGAGCAGCCTACCCCAGGCCTAAAAGCAGAAGCGTCACGTGGCCTGCCCCTGTCCAAGGAGCAGAAGCTGTCAGCTGTGTGAGTGGCCTGCTCCCTTGTCCAAGGAGCAGCAACCACGTGAGCAGCCTGCCCCATCTGAGGAGCGGCAGCCCCACGCAGCCCACCCCCATCCGAGGAGCAGCAGCTGCGCAGCCCACACCCTCCTCCTGTCTGAGGAGCAGTAGGTGTGTGAGAAACCTGCCCCCATCCAAGGAGCAGCAGCTGCATGAGCAGCCTGCCCCCATATGAGGAGCAGCAGTGGTGTGAGCAGCCCATACCCATATGAGGAACAGCATCGCCACAAGCAGCCCGCTCTCATTCAAGGAGCAGTAGCCACCCAAGCAGCCTCCCCCAGTCCAAGGAGCAGCAGCCACACAAGCAGAGCATCTATGTCTGAGGAGCGGCAGCCCTGTGCAGTCCACACTGGTCCGAGGAGCAGCAGACACTCGCAGCCTGCACCGGTCTGACGAGCAGCAGCTGGGTAAGCAGCCTGCCCCCATCTGAGGAGCAGCAGACACACGTGTGGCTCGTTCCCACCTGAAGAGAAGCAGCCACACAAGCAGCCCATCCCCCATCTGAGGAGCAGCAGCCACGTGAGCAGACAGCCCCCGTACAAGGAGCAGCAGCCTCACGTGCAGCTCACTTCAGCCTGAGGAGCAGAAGCCCAGTGAGCAGCTCGCCCCTGTTCGAGGAGTAGCAGCCACATGAACAGACAGATGTACCACATCTGAGGAGCAGCAGCCCTGCACCACCCACACTGGTCCAAGGAGCAGCAGCCACACGCAGTCTGCACCTGTCTGACGAGCAGCAGCTGGGTGAGCATCCTGCCCAAATCTGAGGAACAGCAGCCGCATGGGCAGTTCACTCCGGCCTGAGGAGCAGCAGCCACACAAGCATCCCGCCCCCCATCTGAGGAGCAGCAGCTGCACAAACAGCCCATACCCATATGAGAAGCAGTAGCCATGTAAGCAACCTGCCCCTGTCCAAAGAGCGGCAGCCTCATGAGCAGCCCATCCCATCTGAGGAACAGCAGCAGCGTGCAGCCAGCCCTGATCCAAGGAGCAGCAACCATGTGAGCAGCCCATGCCCATCCGAGGAGCAGAAGCCAAGTGAACAGCCCACCCCTGTCCAAGGAACAGCAGCTGTGCAAGCCGCCTCACCTACCAGCCAGAGGAGACACCACTGCTGCGAACAGCACCCACCAGAGGAGCCGCTGCCAACTGAGGAGCAACCACTACTGCGACCACTTGAGGAGCAACTGCAGCCTGAGGAACCACTGCCACCCAAGGAGCAGCCCCTGCACGAATCAACATCTAGAACAGTCGGTGAGACCAAACATGGGTAGACAAAGAAACCCTCAAAGGAAAGAAAAAGAGGAGCGCCAGAAAAGCTGCTAAGTGAAACAGAGGCATGCAATATGTTAGAAAAAGAATTCAGAATAAGGGTCCTAGAGTGCATAAACTGGATGGAGGGAAAAAAAATCAACAACTTGTGTAAGAATCAAGAAGAAATGAAGAGTGACATAGCTGCAATAAAAAACACCATGGAAAGTTTCAATAGTAGACTAGGAGAAGTGGAGGACTGAATTAGCGAATTAGAAGACAGGGAAGCAAAACACACCCAAACTGAATGGCAATTGGAGAAAAAAATTAAAAGACAGGAGTAGACCTAAGGGAGCTATGGGACAACATGAAACAAAGCAACATACGAATAATAGAGGAGCCAGAACAACAGGAAGAGGAACAAGGGTTAGAAAATCTATTTGAAGAAATAATGTCAGAAAACTTCCCTGCAGTGGGGATAAAAAAAGTCACACAAGCACAGAGAGTCCCAAACAAGATGAAACCAAAGAGACCCATGCCAAAACAGATCATAATTACCATGGCAAATGTTCAAGACAAAGAGAGAATCTTAAAGGCTGCAAGAGAGAATCGGAAAGTTATATACAAGGGATCTCCCATTAGATTATCAAATGATTTCTCAACAGAAACACATCAGGCCAGAAAAGAATGGATGGAAATTTACAAAGTGATGCAAAGCAAAGGACTGAATCCAAGAATACTCTATCCATCAAGGCTATCATTCAAAATTGAAGGGGAAATAAGAAGCCTCACAGACAAAAAAAAAGGCTAAGGGAGTTTATCACCACCAAGCCAGCAATGCAAGAAATGCTAAAGAGACTGGTGTAAAAAAAGAAATAAAAAGCTAAGGAAGAAAACAGGCACAAAAAATAAAAATGGCTACAAACAAGTACCTCTCAATAATAACTTTAAACGTAAATGGACTAAATGCTACAATCAAAGGACATCGAGTGACTGAATGGATAAAAAAAACACACCCATATTTTGCTGTCTACAAGAGACCCACCTCAGAATAAGGGACTCACACAGATTGAAAGTGAAGGGATGGAAAAATATCTTTCAGGCAAATGGAAATGAAAAAAAAGCTGGGGTAGTAATACTTATATCTGATAAAATAGACTCAAAGTGAAGGCCATAACAAGAGATAGGGAAGGCCACTTCATCATACTAAAGGGATCAATACAACAAGAAGATATAACCCTGATAAACATATCTGCACCCAGTGTAGGAGCACCCAAATATATAAAAATACTCCTGAAAGATATCAATGGAGAGATCGACAACAATACAATCATAGTAGAGGACATTAATACACCACTGACATCACTGGATAAATCCTCTAGACAAAATCAGCAAAGAAACAGCAATCCTAAATGATTCACTAGATCAGATGGACTAATTGACATATTTACAACATTTCACCCCAAAGCCACAGAATATACGTTCTTCTCAAGTGCACATGGGACATTTTCAAAAATAGACCACATATTGGGTCACAAGCAAAGTCTCCCCAAATTCAAGAAGATTGAAATCATACGAAGTATCTTCTCAGACCACAATGGCATAATATTAGAAATAAACTACAATAAAAACAATCCCAAACACTCAAACACTTGGAAGCTGAAGAGCATGTTATTAAATATTGATTGGGTTACCAATGAGATCAAAGAAGAAATTTAAAAAATCCTGGAAACTAATTACAATGAAAACACAACAATCCAAAACCTATGGGACACAATGAAAGCAGTCCTGAGAGGGAAGTTTATGGCTCTACAGGCCTACATCAAAAAACAAGAAAAAATGGTAGTAAATCATCTAACTCTACAACTCAAAGAATTAGAAAGAGAGCAACAAGAAAAGCCCAGAGTGAGCAGAAGGAAAGAGATAATAAAGATCAGAGCAGAAATAAATGACATAGAGACTAAAACAAAAAACAAAAAACAATACATAAGATCAATGAAACCAAGAGCTGGTTCTTTGAAAGGATAAACAAGATTGATGAACCTCTAGCCAGGCTCACCAAGAAGCAAAGAGAGAGGACCCAAATAAGCAAAATCAGAAATGATAGAGGCGAAATAAGAACAGACCCCACAGAAATACAAATGATTGTTAAAAAATACTATGAACAACTCTACTCCAACAAACTAGACTACCTGGAGGAAATGGACATATTCCTAGAAAAATACAACCTTCCAAAACTCAATCAGGAAGAATCTAAAAATCTCAATAGGCCAATAACTATGGAAGAAATTGAAGCAGTCATCAAAAAACTTCCAGCAAACAAAAGCCCAGGGCCAGATGGCTTCACAGGGGAGTTTTACCAAACATTCAAGGAAGACCTAAAACCTATCCACCTCAGACTTTTCAAAAAAATTCAAGAGGAAGGAACAGTTCCAAGCTCATTCTATGAAGCCAGCATCACCCTAATACCAAAATCAGATAAAGGCAACACAATGAAAGAGAATTACAGGCCAGTATTCTTCATGAACATAGATGCCAAAATCCTCATGAAAACCTTAGCAAATAGGATCCAGCACTATATCAGAAAGATTATACACCATGACCAAGTAGGATTTATCCCAGGGATGCAAGGATGGTACAATATCCGCAAATCAATAAACGTGATACATCACATAAACAAATTGAGAGGGAAAAACCACATAGTCATATCAATTGATGAAGAAAAAGCATTTGACAAAATACAACACCCATTTTTGATAAAAACTCTCAGCAAGTGCCCTAACCGGTTTGGCTCAGTGGATAGAGCGTCGGCCTGTGGACTGAAGGGTCCCAGGTTCGATTCCGGTCAAGGGCATGTACCTTGGCTGGGGCACATTCCCAGTAGGGGGCGTGCAGGAGGCAGCTGGTCGTTGTTTCTCGCTCATCGATATTTCTAACTGTCTATTCCTCTCCCTTCCTCTCTGTAAAAAATCAATAAAATATATTAAAACAAAAAAAAACCTCTCAGCAAGGTGGGAATAGGAGGATCATATCTCAACACAATAAAAGCCATATATGACAAACCCACAGCCAACATCATACTCAATGGGCAAAAACTAAAACCATTTCCCTTAAGAACAGGAACAAGACAGGGATGTCCCCTTTCACCACTCCTGTTCGACATAGTACTGGAAGTATTAGCCATTGCGATTAGACAAGAAGAAGAAATAAAATGCATCCAAATTGGAAAAGAAGAAGTAAAACTGTCCTTATTTGCAGATGACATGATATTGTACATAAAAAAACCCTAAAAACTCCATCAAAAAACTATTAGACTTAACAAATGAATTCGGCAATGTAACAAGATACAAAATTAACGCCAAGAAACTATGGCATTTCTATACACCAATAGTGAACTTGCAGAAAGAGAGACTAAAAAAACAATCCCATTTACCATCGCACCAAAAAAATTAAGCTACCTAGGAATAAACTTAACTAAGGAGGTAAAAGACCTCTACTCAGAAAACTACAGGACGTTGAAAAAAGAGATAGAGGAAGACATAAACAAATGGAAGAACATACTATGTTCTTGGATGGGAAGAATCAACATCATTAAAATGTCCATACTACCCAAAACAATCTATAAATTCAACGCACTTCCCATTAAAATACCAACGGCATATTTCACAGACCTAGAACGAACTCTCCAAAAATTCATCTGGAATAAAAAAGACCCCAAATAGCTGCAGCGATCTTGAGAAAGAAGAACAAAGTAGGTGGGATCTCAATACCAGATATCAAGCTGTATTACAAAGCCACTGTTCTCAAAACTGCCTGGTACTGGCACAAGAACAGACATATTGATCAATAGAATAGAATATAGAACCCAGAAATCGACCCAAACCAATATGCTCAATTAATATTTGACAAAGGAGGCAAGAACATACAATGGAGTCAAGATAGTCTCTTCAATAAATGGTATTGGGAAAATTGGACAGATACATGCAAAAATTAAACTAGACCACCAACTTACACCATACACAAAAATAAACTCAGAATGGATAAAGGACTTAAATGTAAGATGGAAAACCATAAAAATAGTAGAGGAATCCAAAGGCAACAAAATCTCAGACATCTGTCGAAGCAATTTCTTCACTGATACAGCTCCTAGGGCATTGGAAACTAAAGAGAAAATAAACAAATGGGACTACATCAAAATAAAAAGCTTCTGCACAGCAAAAGAAACCATCAACAAAACAACAAGAAAGCCCACTGCATGGGAGAACATATTTGCCAATGTTAGCACTGAAAAGGGTTTAATCTCCAACATTTATAGGGAACTCATACAACTTAACAAAAGGAAGATAAACAATCCAATCAAAAAATGGGCAAAGGACCTAAATAGACACTTTTCAAAAGAGGACATTCAGAAAGCCAAGAGACATATGAAAACATGCTCAAAGTCACTAATCATCTGAGAGATGCAATCAAGACAACAATGAGGTACCATCTCACACCTGTCAGAATAGCTATCATCAACAAATCAACAAATGACAAGTGCTGGAGAGGATGCAGAAAAAAGGGAACACTCGTGCACCGCTGGTGGGACTGCAGACTGGTGCAGCCACTATGGAAGACAGTATGGAGTTTCCTCAAAAAACTAAAAAGGGAACTCCCATTTGACCCAGTGATCCCACTTCTAGGAATATATCCCAAGAAAACAGAAACACCCATCAGAAAGGATATATGCATCCCTATGTTCATAGCAGCACAATTTACCATAGCTAAGATTTGGAAACAGCCTAAGTGCCCATCAGCAGATGAATGGATTAGAAAACAGTGGTACATCTACACGATGGAATACTATGCTGCTGTAAAAAAGAAGGAATTCTTACCATTTGCAACAGCATAGATGAAACTGGAGAGCATTATGCTTAGAGAAATAAGCCAGTGAATGAAAGAAAAATACCGCATGATCTCACTCATTTATGGATAATAAAGACCATTATAAACTGATGAACAAAAATAGATACAGAGGCAGAGCAGCATCGAACAGACTGTCAAACTACAGCGGGAAGGCTGGGGAGGGTTGGAGGGCGGGGGGAGGAGGGTAAGAGATCAACCAAGGACTTGTATGTATGCATATAAGCATAACCAATGGACACAAGACACTGGGGGGTAGGGGAGGCTGGGGGAATGTCAAGGGGAAAAAAAGAGACATATGTAATACTCTTTGTAATACTTTAAGCAATAAAACAAAATTTAAAAAAAGAACCCCCCTCTCCCCCCAAAATCAATCATCAATCGGATGCCTCCTACACTCCCCCTAGTTCGGATCGAGCCTGTAACCCAGGCATGTGCCCTGACTTGGAATCAAACCATGACCTCCTGGTTCATAGGTCGAAGCTCAAAAAAAGAAATTATACATAACTTCTTTGGAACTCAAGATATCAGATAAAGACATTGCTAGCAGACAGAATTAGCCATTTTTAAATAATGGTAAAAATAAAGAAGTTGGAGGCTAAAATATTTAGGGAATAAATCATTACCATTCTTCAGAGTAATGAGGAACATGAGGATGTGAGGCAGCATGTTCCTATTTTATGAGTGGATGTAGAGAGGTAAACCTTGAACAGTTAGAACTGTTTAGAATCTTGGGCATTTTCTGGAGATCACCTTTAAAAACAAATCAGAACAAATGAGTTAGGAAAGAGTGAAGGATTTACATATGTTCATGGAGCAAAACAATGGCCACTACTTTCACAATTTCTTTAATAGTCAATTTAGAGTTCTATATATCTAACAACAATCTAAAAAATGTTTTTGTCAAGTATTAAGACAAATCCCTTTAAACTACAGATTTAGAATAATTGAATACTTCAGACCTTGAACAGAAACAAATATACTGGTAATAAAACACTGTTGAACTACATTATATTAAATAAAAAACACAAGCTAAATTCATGTAAACAGTTCTTTATTCCTTCTTATATTTTCTGGAGATACAGGAATACTTATTTTAATACTTTCTAAGGGTAGAGTAGTAAGTTATCATTTTGGAAAGCTCCCAAAGGTTACAGTAACCTTACCAGGCCTGAAGGAAAACAAACAAACAAAAAAGACTCAGACAATTGGAGAGCCTGAGTTACTCACTAATTGATTCTTGATCTAAGTATGGTAACTGATTTCTTCCTCCATGGTACCCAAACCACTGATTGATTGATTCTTTGTTTTTATAGTTCAACTTCATTTGTAATGTTGATAAAATCTTTACATCCATGCTTTTAGTGTAGGTGTTTATAATCTAGTGATTCTCCTCACAACAAGGTACTAAATTTTGTTTATTTGTAACAATACAACCCATTGTCTTGTTGTGATATATTGACTTGATTATTTAGCATTATTAAAAACTTGTGCTTCAGCCCTAGGTGGTTTGGCTCAGTAAATATTTTTAGCCTGTGGACTGAAGGGTCCTGGGTTCAATTCTGGTCAAGGGCACATGCCCAGTTTGCAGGCTCAATCCCCAGTGTGGGGGCATGCAGGAGGCAGCCAATCAATGATTCTCTCTCATCATTGATGTTTCTTTCTCTTTCTCTCTCTCTCTCTCTCTCTCTCTCTCTCTCTCTCTCTCTCCCTCAACCTTCCTCTCTGAATATATATATATATATATATATATATACACACACACACACAAACTCATGCTTCATTTGTAGCTTACAGATATTACCCCATCTGTTCAGTTAATTTAGAACATGCTGGTGAAACTCTTCTAATGTTGAGTGTGATCAATAGTGATGAACTATTAGATTCCTTTTTTAATTTGGTTATGCTGGCATATCTTTCTGCCTTGTTACAATTTATATAACTTTTGCTTGTCATATTTAAGAGTTTCATTAAGAAGAAAGTTTGTATTTGTGTATGTGTGTTTTATTTAAAAATTTTGTGTTGAGTGCCTACTGTGTGCCAGGCTTTGTTCTAATCTGAGCATTGGAAATAAAAATGGTGAATTAAACAGAAAAAAACTAAAATTCAGAGCTGATTTCTGAGGAGGCAGACAGGAAATAAAGATAGATGATAGAATCTTAGATAGATAGATAGATGATAGATGATAGATAGATAGATAATAGATCAGTGATGGCGAACCTTTTGAGCTCGGCATGTCAAAATTTTGAAAAGCCCTAACTTAACTCTGGTGCTGTGTCACATATAGAAATATTTATATATTTTTTTGATATTTGCAACCATAGTAAAAAAAAGATTTATATTTTTGATATTTATTTTATATATTTAAATGCCATTTAACAAAGAAAAATCAACCAAAAATATGTATAAAATGAACAGAAAAACAATGTACATTTAGGAAAAAGTAATAATAAAAACAATGATAATCAAGTGGTACGAAAACTAGAAATTAGTGACTTTTTTGGTGCTGAAGTTTGTCTGCTAATTCTTCGATTGCAGGTTCATACTTGGTGCACTTCAAGGCCAAGCAAGCACCACCAACTTCATCTGTTAGCCGGTTTCTTTTGTTCGTTTTAATATTATTTAATGCTGAGAACAAAGTCTCACAAAAATATGTTGATGAAAAAATTGTTAGCAAAGCCATCGCTAGATTTTTTATGTCGCTAAAAGTGTCAGGTACTCTGTTCCAAGCACTCAAAATTTCTTGTTCAAACGATTTCATTCCAGATTTTCAAGTTTCGACCTTAAGTAGACAAACACATGAGTCTAAATGCTACCTTGAAAATCTGCAAGTTGCATCTCTAAATCATCAATTTGCATCCATTGGAAATCCTTTAATTCCAAAGTACTGTAAACAACTACATCTGGATACTTAATTATTTTAATGGTCTGTTCTAGGCTTCTAAATTGGTTGAATCTTTCGCTGAACTGTTCAAATAATGAGTTTACTATATTCTGGTACATAAGTATGGACTCCATTACACTCGTTGTAGTGGCCTTCTCGAAATACTTTTTTATCCGAGGAAAATACTTATAAGTTTTAGTTTCAATATCTCCCTTGAAAATTTTAAGTTTACTTTCAAAAGATTTGATGTATCCAAACATAACGTCAATACTTTTGCCAAAACCTTGTAATTTTAAATTCAGTTCATTCATATGAACAGAGAGATCTGTAAAAAACATCAAATTGCTGACCCACTTATGATCATTGATCTGAGGAAAGTTTGCCAGATCCTTATTCTCAATAAATACCGTAATTTCTTCAAAGCACTCCAAAAATCGCTCAAGTACTTTACCTCGACTCAGGAATCTCACATTATTGAACATCAGTAGTCCACTGTAGGTTGAATCAACTTCCTGTAAAAGTGCAGAAAATTCTCGCTTGTGAAGGGGTTGAGAAGCTATAAAATTCACAATTTTTGTTACAAGGGACATTAAATCATTCAATTCTGAGAATCCTGATTTGGCACACAACACCTCCTGATGGATAATGCAATGAAAAGGTACAAGTGGATGTCTAATAGCTTCCATAAACAATTTCAGGAATCCCACATTTTTTCCCACCATATTTGGTGCCCCATCTGTTGTGACTGACACAATTTTAGAGATATCAATGTTTAGGTCACTGAATGTTTTTATAATAACCTTACATATTTCGTTTCCTGATGTACTTATTGGCACTGATTCTAACTTTATCAACTCTTCTCTCATTGTGAGACCATCAGAATATCTAGCAATAATGGGCAACCGAGCATTTGATGTGACATCAGTAGTTTCATCAAGAGAAATAAAAAAATATTTACAGCTATTTAAGTCTTTTTTTAATTGATGTTGTACGTTTTTGTTAAGATTTATTATTCTGTCTTTGATAATATTTCTACTGAGTGGTAACTCAGAAATTCCTTTAATAATATCATCTTTATTTTTCATATCATGAAATAGAGCTGGTGCACATCTTAGAAATGTTTCCTTAATAAATTCTCCGTCACTGAGGCCTTTTCCATGCTGAGCTATGGAGTGAGCAATAGAGTAACTTGCTGATGTTAAATTTGTAGAGCATCTTACAAATTTAATGATGGAATTTGATTGACTTTTTTTTTAAGTATGCGGGAAACGTATTTATACGTTTTACGTTGACTGGTAGTAAGTAGAGCGCGGGACACGTATTAATACGTTTTTTTATAGACTAGCGGTAGAATGCGGGTAACGTATAAATACGTAAACTAAAGTTATCGTAATTTTACTGAACGTTGCCATTTGCGCAAAAAATTAGCAAAAATGGCCCGCGCCACGCGCCACCTGTTAGCGCGCGATAAAAACTACCCGCAAACAATGTGTTAAATATATTTTATTGATTTTTTACAGAGAGGAAGGGAGAGAGATAGAGAGTTAGAAACATTGATGAGAGAGAAACATCGATCAGCTGCCTCCTGCACATCTCCTATTGGGGATGTGCCCGCAACCCAGGTACATGCCCTTGACCAGAATGGAACCTGGGACCCCTCAGTCCTCAGGCCAACACTCTATCCACTGAGCCAAACCGGTTTCGGCTTGATTGACTTTTATAGCGGTGTAGCTACCTAGAAATGTATTCCTTCCTTTCATCGATACTTTTTTTCAAGAGCTGACAATGATTAGTTTCAAAATGTCTCTTTAATTCCACGTTCTGCTTACTACCGTTTCATTACACAGTATGCACAATGATCTGTTGTTTCTGTCGACAATCCCGTACATCTCGGTCCATATGTCTTGAAAGGGTCGGCTACTGCTACTTCCACTTCCTTTATCATTCAATCTTGCTTTTTTATTTTTTTGATTCTCCATGACAAGGCTGCAAAAATAAATAAATATAAATCACGGCGTTTTTTATAAAAGGTTGATAGATTTCTTACCTATTAACTTTTTGCAGTGTTGTTGCACTGACTCCTGGTGCAAAACAATTCAAAGATAGTATGTATAACCAACAAATATATGGTGCTGTAATCAATTATCCGACACGCAGAATGTCTCGCCGAGCACTGTTGCACTGTATATCTTTTTCTTCTAACCCTCCCACTCCTGTCTCCTAACGAACATAGCGATCAAGTGCATCCGTTTGCTGAATGCATGCGAATGCACAGGAAGCTTATCCGAGGCACATGTTGACAATAACGAGGCCGTTTCCAGAATTGGGCATTTTGTCACTTGAGTAAAAATAAAATGTCGTGAGTAAAGATTAATCTCTTTATAGTGCAATTCTTTTTTTTTTCATTGGTTATGCTTATATGCATGCATACAAGTCTTCGGTTGATCTCTCACCCCCCTCCCTCCTGCCCCGCAACCCTCCCTGGCCTTCCCGCTGCTATAGCGCAATTCTTAACCTTTTTATATTAATGTCAATATTGGAACAATGTATCTTGGATGTTTTCACTATGTATCTTTGTTACGCAACACCGATGTACAAGTTTACATCCGGTTTTAGAATTGCATTATTGATCATGAGTAACATGAGTAATAATATTACTCGAGTGATGCCCAACTCTGGCTGTTGCGAGAGACAAATATTTGAATTATGCAATTTTTTGTCTCTGTTGATGCGTGTCATCCAAAATGAGTTCACGTGTCACCTCTGACACGCATGTCATAGGTTCGCCATCACTGTAATAGATAGAATGTATACTTTGTAAAAGAATAAATTCTAAGAAAGATAAAGGAAGAGGTGGGGAACCAGGTTGATATTTAGAATTGTGTGGCCATGAAGGCCTCTTATATTTGATGTTTGATTAAAGACATGAGAAAGAAAAGAGATCTATCTATTAACACTACACACGTACACATACACACTTATATGCCTTATATACCTAATGGATAAGAAATCCATGTATGTGAATTTAAACTTTGTACTTAACTAAATTCATTCTTATATTATTATGCCTATCTATTTGTGTATTGCATTTTTAACATTTTTCTTTTTAATCTTATGAATTCATGGGCTTTTACAATTTGCACTCAAGTAGTCACAACTTAGTCACTGGTGGCCACTTTAAGTTCCCTTCAGCACTGCTCTGACAACACCTTTGCAAGCATCCTTACTTTCTGGCAATAGTAGGATGTTCCAGACCCATCCTCAGTGTTTCCTGCCCAAAGTCATGAAGTTAGTTACCTTCAAAGGAATTTAGGAAAGGAGAAAACAAGCATATATATTTGAAAGAGGATATGAAACCAGAAATAGAAGTTTCCATTTAAAATTTTTCTCAGTAAAAGGTCTTGCTGGCTAGATTTGGGAGCCTAACACAGACACTAAAGTAAAATTGAATTTTCCTTATATACCATATTTTCTATTTTGTATTGTTCCTACTGCCCAAGAAGAAAAGGATGGCACAACTTCACAGGAGAGCACACTTTAATAAGAAGTATATATTAATTACCTTTTATAAAGTTGTTTCAGGACTTGTGGAACATTATTTCAATAACTGATGTTTTAAAATGACCATTTGAAAATTAATTTAAAATTACATCAATTCTTCTAGAATTTTTATGGTTTCCTGTCGTACATTTAAGTCCTTTACAATTCCAATTCTCTTTTCCCTATAGAAGAGTGGTTCTCAACCTTCTGGCCCTTTAAATACAGTTCCTCATGTTGTGACCCAACCATAAAATTATTTTCGTTGCTACTTCATAACTGTAATGTTGCTACTGTTATGAATCATAATGTAAATATCTGATATGCAGGATGATCTTAGGCGACCCCTGTGAAAGGGTTGTTTGACTGCCAAAGGGGTAGCGACCCACAGGTTGAGAACCGCTGCTATAGAAGGTTTTCTTTATTTTTAAAAGTATTTCAGATAGATGGCTGAGCAAACATTGCAAAACGTTGTGTGATATGTAATTAAATTTTCCACCGAGTCATGTACCCTTTTAGCAGTACTGTCTTTGAATTTTGGGCAAAGTTGCTACCATTATGATTACGCCCCATTTGGAGACTGCTAGAAAAGATATTTTCTTGTTAGAACATGATTTCACATTGATATCTAGTTCCTACTTAACATATTAATTTGCTGTAGCCTACTAAGATTTTCTACTTTATTTACAAACCTCAAGACAGAAACAATAGATTGTATAGTGGAGAAAAGCAGATTCCTTAAAGCCATGATGTGAAGGTACTTTAATGACAGGGGAATGAGTCACCTTCCTGGTCAGCTCTCTTAAAGGTGTCTGTGTGGTAATTCTTGACATATCTTCCAGTAAGAGTAGTGAAAGTATCTATTCTTTTGATTATTGGCATAACTATAGGCATGAGTGTTAGATCTTCATGTGGACATCAGCTCTTTTAGTTGGGGAAACTGGAAAAGGTGATTAATATTTCTTACAGGCTAAGTTTAATTATCTGTAAAAATGAAATAATTTTAGCCTCTCAAGTTTTTGTGAGAATTACTTGAGAAAATGTTAATATGACAGCTAATGATAAAATAAAACAGGAAGTTGAATTGCATATCTGAGAGTAAGCTGTTCATGTGAGACAGAATTGCAAATTTTGCCCCTGTGTTTTGCCTCCCAATATAGAGAGCCCCAAACAGCAATACTCCAAGCCCTTCTTTCTGATCCAGAGTCTTTCAGAGCTCCCTCTTTTTGGATATTTGAGGTTGTTAGAACTCTGCCTTCTAATAACATAGAGGCTAGGAAGGGTATAGCTCTTGGTTTTTTAGATTTGCCATTTATATTTTTGGACCTCAATTCATAGTACAGTACCAAAATAGTTTAATCCAACATTCACTTTTTAGTTCTTTCCCCAATCATTCCCAATTTGTATTCCCCAGAGGCATGCACACAGTTCTGTTTAAATATGTATATCTATTCCTTATCAAATTAGTCATGTTTTATGTTTAAAATTTACATTAATGGTATTTTGCTATATAAAAGTGCCATTTTTGTCTACTCAGCACCATGTTTTTAGGTTTGTCATGTTCCTCTGTGCACAGAACTGTAATGCTATGTATTGTTTCTAACATTTGTATAGTAATTCATAGTATATATTTACTTCTTTTTGCTTATTAATTCCTATAGTGATGGATACAACTCCTGGTTTCCACAAAGAACATCCTAGTATGTGTCTTCTTGTAGGTCTGAACTAGATTAGAGTACCCTGGAATATTGTGCAAAGGGTTTTTTTGTTTGTTTTTTTGCACTGTTTCACTAGGTACAACAAGATTACTTTCTAGAATGCTTGCAACTGGTTACATTCACACCAGCAGCACCTCTTTCTATGATATTTTCCTTGGATGGTTTAGTTTTCATTATTATTGTTGACTATTATTGGTGAGTTGAAGCATATCTCCATATACACCTCAGTCATTTGGAATCTCTTTCAAGTGTTTCTTCTTACCCTGTTCATCTCTTATTAAATAAGTCTTCAAATCCATTCATAAAAGTTTAGTTAAAATATACTTGTAAATTCATCTTGGTTTTAGCTTTTTCTTCTTTTGAGGGAATATTTCTATACCATTTCAACTAATCAGGTTTATCAGATTTTATATTTCTTGTGTCAATTTTGGTATCTATATATATATAAGTCAAGCAACCAGAATGACCAGTTGCTATGATGCGCACCGTGACTGGCCAACTGGCATGATCGGGGGTGGCCCCTCCCCGCCCCTGGCTGGCCCCGGCCGGATCAGGGGCAGAGCCGGCTGGCCAACCTCCTGTGGTCCCTCCTCCAAGCTGGCCCCACCCCGACTTCCCACCCCCACCTCGGCCGGCCAACTGCTTGCAGCCCCTTGCCCCCACCGGCCTGGCCTGATTGGCCCCCACCGGGGTGGACTACCGGACCCCACCCATGCACGAATTCGTGCACCAGGCCTCTAGTTTTATTTATTTTTTAGAAATGTGTTCATTTTGTTTAGGTTGTCAATTTTGTTTGCAATACTCATTCATAATATTTTTATTATTCTTGTAATTTTATTTCGTTTCCTATTCATTTTCATCTTTGCTCTTTAAAAAAAATGTTTTTATTGATTTTACAGAAAGGAAGTGAGAGGGAGAGAAACAGTAATTAGTTGCTTCCCACATGTGTCCTGACTGGGAATTGCACCTGTGACCTTTGGTGCACTGGATGATGCTCAACCAACTGAGCCATACCAATCAGGACTCAAATTTGCTCTTTTGTATCTGCTTTGTCAGAGGTTTATATAACTTACTGAATGTCGATCGTTTTAAATAATCTCTTTCTTAGTATTCTTACCCTTTTCTCTTATTTCTCCTAATTCTCTTGGTTTCCACTTTTTATGTTTATAATTTAATTATTTTTGTTTAAGTGTGCTGTGTCCCCCTTTTGAATTGAGAATTTAGTTTTTATTGTTATTCATTTCCACATGTGTTATAATTTAAGTGTTCTTTAAGTCAAAGGTCTTATCTTTTTGTTATTGTTTCTAAAGCTATCGAATTGTAGTCAGACATTTATAAGAAACTTCCAAACTGTTTTCCAAAGTGGCTGTTCCATTTTTCATTCCCACTAGCAATGTAGGAGAGCTTCTGTTGGTCCACATTCTCTCCAGTACTTGGTGGTGTCAGTGTTTTGGATTTCAGCCATTTTAATAGTTGTGCAGTGATATCTCATTGTTTTAATTTGCATTATCTGACAATGTATGATATGGAGCATATTTTTTTATGGGCACCCTGTGTTCTTGTGATCTCCCAGAACAGAAATCAAAGGAAATCACCAGACCCCAATACAGACAAAGGAAAAAGATTTCTGAGAATTAATTATTGGTGTTTAAAAAACAATTGACTTTTGGATATTGATTTTGTATTGTGCTACATTAAATCTAGTAGATTTTTGGTGGAGTCTTTACAGTTTTCTATGTACAACATCATGTTGTCTGCGAATAATGAGAGTTTTACTTCCTCCTTTCCCCTTTGGATGCCTTTTATTTCTTCTGCTTGTCTGATCACTGTGGCTAGGACTTCCAGTACTATGTTGAATAAAAGTGGTGAAAGCGGACATCCCTGTCTTGTTTCTGTTCTTAGAAGAAATGGTTTTAGTTTTTGCCCATTGAGTATGATGTGGTCTGTAGGTTTGTCAAGTATGACTTTTATTATGTTGAGATATAATCTCCAACATTGCTGAAAGTTTTTATCAAGAAAGGGTGTTGGGTATTGTTGAATGCTTTTTCTGCATCAATTGATATGATCACATGATTTTGGCCTTGCACTCTGTTTATGTGATGTTTCACATTTATTGATTTGCTAATATTATACCAGACTTGTATCTGCAGTATAAATCCCACTTGGTCATGGTTTATGATCTTTTCAATGTGTTGCTGGATCCGATTTGCTAATATTTTGTTGAAAATATTAGCATCTATATTCATCAGGGATATTGGCCAGTAATTCTCTTTCTTTGTAATGTCTTTATCTGGTTTGGAGATTACGATAGCTGACCTCATAAATAAAAGCTTGCAAGTGTCCTTTCTCTTGAATTTTTTTGCAATAGTTTGAGGAATATAGGTGTTAGTTCTTCTATGAATGTCTGGTAAAACTCCCTTGTGAAGCCATCCAGACCAGGGCTTTTGTTTGCTGGGAGTTTTTTATTTTATTTTATTTTTTTTATTACTGCTTCTATTTCATCAGTTGTTATTGACCAATTCAATCAGGTTTTCTGATTCTTCTGATTCAGTTTTGGGAGATTGTATTTTTTTAGGAAGTTGTTCATTTCATCCACATTGTCCAGCTTGTTGGCATATAGTTGTTCATACTATTTTCTTATAATCCTTTGTATTTCTGTGGTCAGTGATTACTTTTCCACTTTTGTTCCTGATTTTACTTATTTGGGACTTCTCTTTCTTAATGAGTGAGCCTTATGGTTATTCAATCTTGTTTATCTTTTCAAAGAACCAGGTCGTAGTTTCATTGATTTTTGTATTGTATTTTTTTATTCTGTATGTCACTTATTTCTGCTCTAATATTTATTACTAGAGGCCCAGTGCACAAATTCGTGCATGAGTAGGGTCCAGCCAGCCCATCCCAATGGGGGCCAATCTGTGGGCAGGGGGCATCAGGGCTCCTATCGGGCTGGTTGGCCAGTTGGCCACTGCAGTGAGCATCATAACGACCTCATTCCATCATTCCAGTCACTTGGCATATATATATATACATATATATACATGTATATACATGTATATATATATGTATATATGTATATATGTATATATTTCCTTCCTTCTACTTTCTCTGGACTTTTCTTGTTTTTCTCTTTCTAATTCTTTAAGTTGTAGGGTTAAATATTATTAATTTTTAAATTAATTTTTCTTGTTTTTTGAGGTAGGCGTGTATTGCTATGAACTTCCCTCTTTGAACTGCTTTCACTGTGTCTCAGAGATTTGGGGTTGTTGTGTGTTCATTTTCATTTGTTTCCAGGAACTTTTTTATTTCTTTCTTGATCTCACTGGTGAACCATTCATTGTTTAATAATATGCTATTTATTCTTCATGTGCTTGAATGTTTTTTGAGTGTTTTTACTGTTTTTCTCTTGCTGCCTTTAAGATTCTTTTTTGTCTTTAATCTCATTTCATTGTGATCTGAGAAGATGCTTGATATAATTTCAGTCTTCTTGAACATGTAGAGACTTGTTTTGTGTCCTAACATGTGGCCTATCTTTATGAATGATCCATGTGCACTTGAGAAGAATGTATATTCTGCAGCTATGGGGGGAAATATTCTATAAATGTCAATTAAATCCATCTGACCCAATGTATATTCTGCAGCTATGGGGGGAAATGTTCTATAAATATCAATTAAATCCACCTGATACTCTGTTTCCTTGTGTATATTTTGTCTGAAGATCTATCCAGTGAAGTCAGTATGGTGATAATGTCCCCTACTATGACTGTTTTGCTGTTGATCTCTCCCTTAAAGTACTCTAGAAGTATATATATATTTAAGGGCTCCTATATTGGGTGCATACATGTTTACCTCTTGTTGGGTCAATCCCTTTAGTATTATTTAGTGACCTTTGTTGTCTGTTGTGATGGCCTTCAATTTGAAGTCTATTTTGTCAGATATGAGTATTGCTATCCCAGCTTTTTTTTTCCATTCCCATTGCTTAGGAAGTTTCTCCATCCTTTCATTCCCATCCTGTGTGTAACTTTTGTTCTGAGGTGGGTCTCTTATAGACATCATATAATTGAGTCATGTTTTTATATCTTTCAGCTACCCTACTTTTGACTGGGGCATTTATTCCATTTATATTTTTCTTATTGATAGGTACTTATTTATTGCCATTTAAATTCTGTACACCTATATTTCTCTTGCTAGTTTTTCTCATTACAGCAGTCCCTTTAGCATTTCTTGTAGTGTGGGTTTGATGATGATAAACTCCTTCAGTCTTTTTTGTATCTGGGAAGCTCTTTATTTCACCATCTCTTTTGAATCATAGCCTTGCTGTATATAGTAATCTTGGTTTCAGATCCTTGCTTTTCATTACCTTGAGTACTTCATGCCATTCCCTTCTGGTCTGTAGAGTGTCTGATCAGTTGACAGCCTTGTGGGATCTCCTTTGTAGGTAACAAATTGCTTTTCTCTTGCTGCCTTTAAGATTCTCTTTTTATCTTTAATTTTTGACATTTTAATTATGATGTGTTTGGGCATGGGCCTGTTTGGGTTCTTCTTGTGTGGGACTCTCTGTGCCTCCTGTAATTGTGTGCCTTTTACCTTCACCAGGTTTGGGAAGTTTTCTGCCACTGTTTCTTCAAACACATTCTCTATTCCTTGCTCACTTTCTTCTTTTGACCCACCTACCATGAGAATATTATGTTTCATGTTGTCCCACAGCTCCCTTAAGCTGTCCTTCTGTTTCTTAATTGTTTTTTTTCTTTTTGGTTCTCTGATTCCATGATTTTTTTCTTTTTTCTACCCTATCTTCTCATATATATATATTTCAGAGAGGAAGAGAGAGGGAGAGAGAGAGACAGAAACATCAATGATGAGAGAGAACCATTGATCAGCTGCCTCCTACATGCTCCCCGCCACTGGGAATTGAGCCCAAAACTCAGGCATGTACCCTTGACCAGAATCAAACCCGGGACCCTTCAGTCTGCAGGCCAATGCTCTATCCACTGAGCCAAACTAGCTAGGGTCCTATCTTCTAATTTACTGACCCAATTCTCAGCTTCCTCTAATCTGCTGTGTATTTCTTTCATTGTGTTCTTTATTAGTGCTATGTCATTCTTCATAGTTACTATATCTTTTCTCATGCTGCTGAGCATTTTTGTCGTCATTATTCTGAACTCTATGATAAATTTCTTATCTCGATTTCACTTAGCTCTTCTTCTGGAGAATTCTCTTGTTCTTTCATTTGGGGGTTGTTTTTTTTGTCTCCCCATTTTGGCTGCCTGTTTTGTTTTGTGACTATGTATTGTGTAGATATGTTACGCCTCCCAAACTCTAGTTCAGGACAGTGTCAAATGCTATTTCTATTTAGATCAGGCGAAGACTCAGAGAAAACAAATCCTCCTTTGAGGTATTTCAGGTGTCCTTTGGAACAACCCAGAGCCATTTTCGGGTTAAGTCTCCTTTAAAAATTTAAACCCTGGGAAGTCTGTCAAACACCCTTGAAAAAAGAGATCATATATTATTATGAAACAACTAGAGGCCCAGTGCACAAAAATTTGTGCACTGGGGGGGGGGTGGAGGGGTCCCTCAGCTCGGCCTGTGCCCTCTCGCAGTCTGGGATCCCTCAGGGGATGACCACCTGCTGGCTTAGGCCTGCTCCCTGGGGGATTGGGCCTAAGATGGCAATCAGACATCCCTCTGGCAGCCCGGCAGCCCTCAGGGGATGTCCACTTGCCAGCGGGGAGCAGGCCTAAACTGCAGTCAGACATCCTTAGCCCTGCTGAGGAGGCAGGAGAGGCTCCCACCACCACCGCTGTACTGGCAGCCATCAGCCTGGCTTGTGGCTGAACAGAGCTCCTCCCATGTGAGAGCACCCTGACCACCAGAGGGCAGCTCCTGCATTGAGCGTCTGCCCCCTGATGGTCAGTGTGTGTCATAGTGACCAGTCATTCCCAGTCCTTCTGCTGTTAGGGTCAGTTTGCATATTACCCTTTTACTATATAGGATAGAGGCCTGGTGCACGGGTGGGGGCCGGCTGGTTTGCCCTGAAGGGTGTCCCGGATCAGGGTGGGTGTCCCGCTGGGGTGCCTGGCCAACCTAGATGAAGGGATGATGGCTGTTTGCAGCTCATCACACCCCCTTCAGGGTGGGGGTCCCCACAGGGGTGCCTGGCCAGTCTGAGTGAGGGGCTGAGGGCCGTTTTCAGGCTGGAGGGTGACTGAAGCTCCCAACCTCTCCTTTTTTTCTTTTTTTTTTTATTCTGGGATTTATTTACCTTCTATGGCTGTCACTGGAACGGAGAGCTGGCTTTAGCTCTGAGGCTCAGCTCCAGCTCTGAGACCTCAGCTGCTGAAAGCAGGTATCTGGGTTTGTTTGGCTTCTATAATTGAAACACTGTTGCAACTCCAGCTCTGAGGCCTGGCTGGCTGAAAGCAGGTTTCTGGGGTTTGTTTAGCTTCTATAATTGCAACATTGTTTCTTAGACTGCAGCTCAGAGGCCGGCAGCGGCAGACGGGGAACCTTGGCTTCCTCCATCACTGGAGCAACCAAGCCTCCTGTTCCCTTCAGATGCCTGGCTGCCGGCCGCCATCTTGGCTGGCAGTTAATTTGCATATTGCCCTGATTAGCCAATGGGAAGGGTAGCAAAGTTACGGTTAATTACCATGTTTGTCTATTATTAGATAGGATAATTATCTATTTACCCCTAGTGACAATAAAAGATATCAAATAGCCTGTCTGGCAAGGGTCAGTGGTTGAGCATCATCCTATGAATTGGGAGGTCATAATTCTATTCCAGGTCAGAACAGATGCCCAGGTTGCAGGCTTGATCCCCAGTGGGGTGCCTGCAGGAGGCATCCGATCAATGATTCTCATCATTGATATTTCTATCTCTCTCTCTCTCCCTCTCCCTTCCTCTCTGAAATCAATAAAATATATTTTTAAAAGATAACAAATTAAAATGTGCTTTAGAAAACTTTGGTTCTTAGCATTCAGAAGATTGTTTTCTTAAGTAATCAAGAGTCTAATTAAAACAATATGACTATCTTAGAACTATTTTAACAAAAATTGAATCTGTGCTTTTAGGCAGAATTCTTTTTGTAATCCTATCTGGAGTAGAATAATAAATACAGGAAAAACTAACTGAGCAAAAAAGAACCAAACGTTCTTTTTTTTCTTTTTTTAAAAATAAATCTTTATTGTTCAGATTATTACAGTTGTTCCCCCATTTTTCCCCCCATAGCTCCCCTCCACCCAGTTCCCACCCACCCTCTGCCCATTACCCCCCCACTCTCCTCATCCATAGGTGTACACTTTTTGTCACCGGGTCAAAGGTCATACACATGGAAAATGTAGCTATTTCCATCCGCAATGTGTCCCTGTGTTCAATAAGGTATCTCATGACTTGTTCACACTCTACTCAGAAAGGGTATGGAGCCACGTAATGACTTTTTAAAATAATGTGTCCTCTTATGTTTAAAATGAGGATTTCGCTACCAAAAGTGAGGAGAAAGCAACACTACAGCTGCTCTTGCTCCTCTCGCCCTTTGGGTGATAGTTGTGCATGGGGCTGCAAGCTGGTTCGCGGGCCATCGACGAAGCCATCTGGGCAGCTCGCGCAGTTCCGCTGGCTTCCCAGGGGCCATCGCAGCCTCGCAGGGGCCGTCGCAACCTCGCAGGGGCCATCGCAGCCTCACAGGGATAACCAAACTTTCATTCTACGTTAGCTTACATGTGATATTTAAATTTATAGACTTAATTAAAGTTCAGTCTATTCAACTTAGTCATATATAAAATTTCCTCAAGATTTTTCTTAAAAGACCTACAATTTTATAATTTTCTTAGTCTCTCTTAGTTTGTCTCTTCTTACTTATTTAGAAAAAACAAACTTATTTTAAGACAAACCTTGTTCTTTTGATTCTTTCAAAAATGTACTTTCAGACCTGATGCCTTCTACTACTAAAACCTACAGTTTCTTTCCATCTTAATTAGGATTCTTAACATTTAGAAGCCCTAATTTGAGTGACACCCAAAAGTAAATAATTAGTGCTCCTTAGATTGGCAATTCATGAACACGATTTATAACCCCTAGAAACAAAGGTTCCCTGATTGGCAAAAACATTCATATTTCCCAGAAATATTCATTTTCTATTATAGCACAGGATAGTTTTATTAAAAGACCCCACATCTCTAGTCTCCACCAAAAGCCAAAAAATAAGAAAACAAATTTATGCAGCAATTAATGCTTCAGCATTTACTTCATTGTAACAGAGATAACATGAATTTATTTTTCCAAACATAGATAAAGCAAAATATGTACTAAATTTTAATAAATTTGGTGACTTCAGAGAAATAATGGCATGAGATTTCCCTTTGATCTCTCTCCTTAAATTTTCAACAATTTGAACAACAATAATTCAAAAAAAGATTCCCTGTTCAAGACAGAAACACAACTGAGAGATCTGTGCATTGAAACATCTGAAGGTGGACAAGTGGGAGCAAACCAGGGAGGAGGGTAGCGAGAAGACCTGAGACACTGCCAGGGACACAACCCCTAAGGTCACAGCCCAAAGATCACTAGGGATCTCAAACTGGAGAGGGGAGGAATCAGGTTGCTGCTGTTGTTCCCTTCAGCCAGGAGGAGCACAGAGATACAGTGAGCATTCCCATGGGAGTGGTCAATACACTCTCAGGCTGAACCTAGTGACTTTGGAAGGGACAAAGCACCGAGATGGGTGACAATCACCATACCAGACAGAAAAACAGAGCCACAGAGCCTGGCCACTTCCCCTTACGGTGGGCCCCAGAAGAATCTGTAACAGTGAGTGTCAAGTTACAGAGCACATTATTTGCAAACCTGTTAACTGTTACTACAGGATCATTTATTCCTGAGCAAGAGGCACTCTGCAACTAATCTCAGGGTCAGGTAGAGATACAGAGGGGAGGCTGCTGAGGTCTGCCTATCACTGTTATTGGGAGAACAAAACAACAAAGGCATCAGCCAGCCTCCCCCAGCACACCCTACACCCCATTATGGCTGCACTTCTGGCACATTCTGGCTGCAGGGGGACAGCACTGGGGTTTCACAGATTTGGAACCCCATTATCCCCTGCAGGTTAGTCCCTTTACACCTAGGCAACCTGAATGCCAGAGGAAATGCCCATTTTTTCCTCAGAACACAGAACATCTTACACCACCTTGCAGAGGTCTGAAAAGTTAGAGCAGTGCAAAGAACTAAAAAATGTATGCCTCAGCACTACATACTAGAAAACAATAGAAAGATTTTTTATCAAGCTACTAGAGAAATGCTAGTCAAACATAAATGCCTAGACCAGCGGTTCTCAACCTATGGGTCACGACCCCTTTGGGGGTCAAATGACCCTTTCAGAGGGGTCGCCTAAGACCATCAGAAAACACATATATAATTACATATTGTTTTTGTGATTACTCACTATGCTTTAATTATGCTAAATTTGTAACAATGAAATTGGGGGTCACCACAACATGAGGAACTGTATTAAAGGGTCACGGCATTAAGAAGGTTGAGAACCACTGGCCTAGACAGAGAAGGAATCCATCAAATCCCATGAATAACCAAGGTAATAAGGCAGCTCAGAAAGAAAATTAAACATCTCCAGAAAATAAAGACATGTAAATATGTAATTTAAATAACAGAGATTTCAAGATTTCAGTTCTGAGAATAACGAATTACAAGAAAACACAGATAAGCAGTGGAATGAACTCAGAAATAAAATCAATGAACAAAATGAGTACTTTATCAAAGAGATTGAAAGAACCAAATAGAAATTCTGGAGATAAAGAACTCAGTGAGAGATAAAGAATGAACTAGAGAACTTATGAAATAGAGCTGACTAGATGGAGGAAAGAATTGGTAATATTGAAGATAGAAATCTAGAAATGGCTCATGGAAGAAAAGAGAGACTTGAGCATAAAAAAAATGAAAGTACTCTATGAGAAATATCTGACTCCATCAGAAAGATTATCATAAGAATATAAGGAATAACATCAGAAGATGAGGAGAAGGGAACAGAGGACCGATTCAAACAAATATTTGACATAAACTTCCCAAACCTATGGAAAGATCTAAATTCTTGAACCCAAGAAGAAAATTATCCTAATTATCTCAATCAAAAAAAGGTCTCCAATGCACATTGTATTAAAACTGTCAAAAAATTATTGACAAAAAAAGAATTCTCAAGGCAGCCAGGGAAAAGAAGAAAGTAACCTATAAAGGGAAAACCCATTTGGTTATCATCAGACTTCTCAGCAGATACACTATAAGGTAAGGAAGTGGAACCAAGTATTCAAACTACTGAAAAGGGAAATTCCAGTCAAGAATAATATATCCAGCAAAGTTATTCTTTAAATGTAAAGGAAAAGTAAAGACTTTTCCAGACATACAGAAGCTTAGGGAATTTACCACCAGAAAATCTCTGCTGCAGGAAATTATTGTACCTGAACCAAAGTACAAAAGAACACAAAACTATTAGTAAAATCAACAACAGGCAGACAGAAGCAAGATATTACAAACCCATTCTAGAATAGGTTACTATACATTTAAATATTACATAAAGTTTAAAAATTAAAAAAAGTTTAATAACATTAGCAGTAGCTACTGCAACTTGGAAATAAACTCAGAGGGTAAATAAGGGTAATTCACAACAACACAAACATAAAAGGGGAGGAGGTAAAGGTCTGAATTTGCTAGGGGGCAGGGGGATGGAGATTACATGTATTCAGAAGAAAAAGAACTATACACACACACACACACACACACATACATAGCTGTCGGGGGGCGGGGGAGAGAACTGGATGAAAGAAGGTGAAAGGATTAATCAAATAACATATATGCATAACCCATAGACACAGACAACAGTGTGGTGATGGCCAGAGGAATGGGGAGATGGCAGAGGCTGGATGGAGTTTGGCAAAGGGGGGCAGGGGAGGAGGATGAGGACATATGTAATAGTAAAACAGTAAAAATAAAGTTAAAAGTTGAGACACATAATTTTAAAAAAGAGGAAACAGAGAAAAAAAATTATATAATACCACCAGACTCAAACAACAGACAGAAATGCAAGGAAAAAGAAACAATGGAGAAACAGAGCTACCAGAAAACAAAGATAAAATGGCTGTAGGAAATCCTTGTGCATCAATAATCATCCTAAATGTAAATGGACTGAATTCATCAAGAAAAAGGCACAGAGTAGCAGATTAGATAAAAACAACAACAACCACATGCTGCTTTCAGGAAATGAATCTAAGCTGCAAAACCATACTAGTATATAGCCTCAAAGTAAAAGGGTGGAAAATGATTCTCAAAGTAAATGGCATCCAGAGGAAATCAGGTATAGGTATAGTTATATCTGAAAAAAAAACAAAAAACAAAAAAAACCCTTTTTTCAACGTAAAAAAACCATTGAAACCTGTAAAGAATTTTTGTGAGTTTATTTGAGCCAAACTGTCGACATATGCCAGGAAGCAGAACCTCAACGAATTGAGATGGTGCTCCGGAGAATGGCAGGGTTACATCTGTATTTATACATGAAATTCATTGGTGACAGATTTAAGGAGGTGGGATTAAGCGAAGGGGGGGGGAACCTCTGTGATAGGATAAAAAGTAAAATGATGGACACATACTTAGGTGGGTGCAGGAACAATTAACATGATGATGAAGGAATTTGTGGTATCTGTCCTGGGACCCAGCACACCTGGTTGTGCCCCAGGGGCTCCAGATACAAGGAAATCACAAGTTACCCAGACATTTCAAGGGTATGTTATCATAGATGCAAAAAGACAGATAGGCTCAGCTACGGTAAAGGTTGACCTTATCAGTGAAGATATCGGCTTAGGACGTAACTGCCCCACCATAACTGCTTTTAGTTAAGGTTTAATTTCAGACCATCCTTTGTGGTTACTTTAGGTCTCCGAGTCTGCAAGACTGCCATGCAGGCCTCTCCTAAGCTTGTCAGGTCAGCATGTGGCCCCTTTCGTCCACACTTTCATGACAACATAAGTAACAAGGAACAAATGACATTTTATAGTGATAAAAGGGATACTACATCAAGAAGAAGACATAACACTTCTCAAAGAGGGAGCACTGAAATGTATAAAACAACTGCTATTGGAACTAAAGGGAGAAACTGACAATAACACAATCATAGTAGGAGACCTAAATACTCCACTGACAGCTATGCATAGATCATCCAAACAGAAAATCAATAAAGAAATATGAGGCTGAGACACATCCCAAGGCTTGTCCCGGAGCAAATAGAATGAGCAGCTGAAACAGATAACATCCACCCCCAAATTGGCGAAGTATACTCAGCTGGTGAGACAGTTTGCAGCCGGGAAGGGCAAAGTTCCCCTGGAAAGTGCTAGAGAGCAAGCCACATAACCAGACACCTGGAGAGGAGGAGCAGCGACGCGTGCAGCTCACTCCCATCCAAAAAGCAGCAGCCGTGCAAGCAGCCCACCCCCGTCCGAGGAGCAGCAGACTTGCAATCAACCTGTCCAAGTCATAGGAGCAGTAGCCCCACAAGCAGCCCAACACATCAGAGGAACAACAGCAGCGTGCAGCCAGCCCCCATTCAAGGAACAGCAGCCACGTGAGCAGTCCGCCCCAGTTCAAGGAGTAGCAGCTGTATAAATAAATATAAATTGATATTTATTAAATAATAAATAATTTATAAAATTATTAAAACTAAATGATCATTAAAATAAAACATAAAAAACTAATGGAATGAGGTAAAGCTTATAGAGAAATTTATATTCATAAATACATATACTAGAAAAGAACAAATGATAATATGATTTCATCTCAGAAATTTTGAAAAATTACTGCAAATTAAATTCAAAGATCAGTAAGAAAATAATAAAAATAGAAAAATAAACACCTACACAATGGAGAGTATCAAGAACTAAAGAAGACACTCTTTCAAAAGGTTAATAAATCACTATCAAGACTAACCAAGTGAAAAAAGGCACAAATAATCAAGATTGGGAATATAAGTTGCTATATAATCCAGATTTTAGAAAGAGTAAAGTTATACCTATTGATCTGAAGGGACATACAAATTAGACTGTCATTTAAACAACTCAAGTTTCAGAAAACAATTCATAACATAGTACCACAAAAGTTTGAACAAAGACAGAACAGATATCTGTGTAATGTTGGTATGAGAAGGGGAAAGGTGAGAAAGGTAAATAAACTTTGTTGAAATAGTAGGTAGGTCTGAAAGAAGTGAGGTGAGGATATGAAATTTATTTATATGTGTTTTCATTGTTTATGGTAGTAAAATATAATTGTAATTTTGGTACATGAATATAATAAAATATGTAATTAAATGTATATATACAAGGAAAATGAAAAGTTATATTTACGACAGCTCTCATTCAAGTAGAAGAGAAGTAGAAACAAAACCAGTACTAATATTCCAGATACTTTTTCTCAGTTTTGATAAATGTTTATTATATTCATGACAATAAATAACAAATGCTATGGTAATTATATTTATTTATGGGATACTACTAAGTAAAACTTATATCCTTGAAATACTATTTTTAAGTGTTATGTTTGGGTTAAAAATTAAATGAAAATATAGAACAGAAATTATATAACCCTCTTCTACTGCATTTATACTCCTGTCTGCCTCTGTGTCCACTTCCTCTGGCTCCTCTCTCTATTATGGATGAACCATCTATGCTCTTAGGCACTTGGGCACAAAGTCTCATCTCTCTTTTTCTAAAGACCCTATTCTAGCAATCTCCCCTCCCCTGCGTGATCACCTTTATTGGATCTTTCCCATCTATACTAATAAAAGGGTAATATGCTAATTACACACAGCGGCTGCAAGGGCTGGCAACCACAGTGGCTGCGAGGGCTGAGGGCCGGTGGTGCAGGAAAGGCAGTGGCACCACGGCCCTGGGTCGGTCCCACCCACGCTGCGCAGCCCCTCCTTCTGCAGAGGCGGCGCTGGCAGCAGTGGTGCCAGTGGGCCCGGGCTTGTCCCACCTGCAGAGATGGCACTGGGAGAGGCGGTGGTGTCACGGTCTGGAGCCTCCACAGAAGCTGGATGGGGTGTGAGCACGGTGCCTCAATCTCCCACAGCCCTTCCCCCAGCCAGCCTGGCCCCAGATCACCCCCCCCACACAAGTGGGTAGGGGGAGGGGCCAGCGCTAAGAAGCGAGGGCCAAGGGTCCACAGCTGTGGAGGCCAGCTTTGGCATCAGCAGCGGGGTGATGGGGGCAGCGCCTTCCCCTGATCCTCCCGATCGCCTCCTGCAGAGGGAGGCCAGACTGCAGCTTAGGACATCAGTAGGACATCCCCTGAGGGCTCCCAGACTGTGAGAGAGGGCACGCTGGGCTGAGGGAACCCCCCATCTCTATGCATGAATTTTCGTGCACTGGGCCTCTAGTCCTAATATATAAAAACCCTGGGTCCCTAATGACTAGTTACCACCAGAGACAGACCAACCGGAAGTCCTGCAGTCAGTGCTGGGTTGTGCAACCCAGCACTGTGGCTGCAGGTGAGGTAACCCAGCACTTACTGCTGAGAGGGCTGCGAATCAGGCCCTGAGAGAGGCCTGAAGAGAGAAGCAGGGTCTGATCTGGAGCCTCTGTGGCAGCTATAGAACAGCACTTGCCTCTCTCTCTCTATCCATGCCTGGCCAGCAGCCAGGACTCCATTTCTCTCCAGGCCTCCACAGGGGCTGCTGATTAGCCCGGCCTTTCTGATCAGGCCCCGCTGATAGGCCCAGAGACGCTGACTGGCATAGGAACTGACCAATCAGAACAAAATGTGGGTGCTGTGAGGAGCCAATGGCTGCCTAGAAGGTGGAGCTTTTGACACTGATTGGTATAGAAACCAACCAATCAGAACCAAATCTGGGTGCTGTGAGGAACAAGTGACTGCCTAGGAGGCAGAGCTTTTGACACTGACTGGCATAGAAACTGACCAATCAGAACCAAATTGGCCAGCAGAGGAGGGCAGTTAGGTGCGAGATCAGGCTGTCAGGGGAGGGCCATTGGGGGCAACCAGGCTGGCAGGGGGTAGTGGGGGCAAGATCAGGCCGACAGGGGAGGGTCATTGGGGGTGAGATCAAGCCAGCAGGGGAGGGCAGTTGGGGGCAACCAGGATGGCAGGGGAGGGCAGTTGGGGGGGAAGATCAGGCCGGCAGGAGAGGGCAGTTAAGGGTGATCAGGCAGGCAGGCAGAGAGGTTAGGGGCGATCAGGCAGGCTGGCAGAAGGGTTAGATGCAATCAGGCAGGTAGGCAGAGGCAGTTAGGGGCGATCAGGCAGGTGGGCAGGTGAGCAGTTAGGAGCCAGCAGTCCCAGATTGCGAGAGGGATGTCCAACTGCCGGTTTAGGCCTGATCCCTGTGGGCCACTAATCTGTATATAAACATGCTGTTATTTCTCTCATCTTTAAACAATTGTTTTTACTTCATCCTGTTTTTCCCTCTGGCTATTGCTCCATTTATTTGCTCTTTGAAAAAAATTTTCTATATTTACTATCACCATTTTCTAATCTCTCATTCTCTTTATTTTGGCTTAAAAATTATCTTTATTGTTGAAAGTATTACAGATGTCTCATTTTCCCCCTATTAACCCTTCCATCACACAACCACTTCCTCCCTAGGCCTTCACTGCACTATTGTCTGTGTCCATGGGTTATGCATATAGGTTCTTTGGTTAACCTCTAAACCCCCTACCTTCCCTCTGTGATTCATTAGTCTGTTTCATGCTTCTATGTCTCTGGATCTATTTGGTTCATCAGTATCTTTTCTTCATTATATTCCACATATAAGTGAGATCATTTGATAGTTGTCTTTCTGTGACTGGCTTATTTTGCTTATAAAACTCTCCAGATCCCTCCATGCTGTCTCAAAAGGTAATAGAGTCTTCTTTTTTTTACAGCTGCATAGTATTCCATTGTGAAAATGTACCACAGCTTTTTATCCTCTCATCTACTAGTGGTCACTTGGGCTGTTTCCAGATCTTAGCTATTATAAATAACACTGCTATGAACATAGGGGTGCATATATTCTTTCTTATTGGTGTTTGAGGATTCTTAGAATATATTTCTAGAAGTGGGATCACTGGGTCAAATGACAGTTCCACTTTTAATTTTTTGAGGAAACTCCATACTGTTTTCCACAGTGGCTGCACCAGTCTGCATTCCCACTAACAGTGTACTAGGGTTCCCTTTCTCCACATCCTCTCCAGCACTTATTTGTTGATTTGTTGATGATAGCCATGCTGACAGGTGTGAGATGGTACCTCATTGTTGTTTTGATTTGTATCTCTCAGATGATTAGTGACTTTGAGCATGCTTTCATATGTCTCTTGGCCTTCTGTATGTCTTTCTTTGAAAAGTGTCTATTTAGGTCCTTTGCCCATATTTTATTGGATTGTTTATCTTCCTTTTGTTAAGTTGTAGGAGTTCCTTATAAATTTTGGAGATTAAACCCTTATCAGAGATAGTATTGGCAAATATGTTCTCCCATTCTGTAAGCTTTCTTCTTGTTGTTTTTTTTTTTTATGGTTTCCTTTGCTGTGCAGAAGCTTTTTATTTTGATGTAGTCCCATTTGTTTATTTTCTCCTTAGTTTCCATTGCCCTAGGAGCTGTATCAGTAAAGATATTTTTATGACAAATGTCTGTTATTTTGCTGTATATGGCTTCTTCTAAGATTTTTATAGTTTCCCATCTTACATTTAAGTCCTTTATCCATTTTGAGTTTATTCTTGTGTATGTTGTAAGTTGGTGGTCTAGTTTCATTTTTCTGCATGCACCTGTCCAATTTTCGCAATACTGTTTATTGAAGAGAATGTTTTTACTCCATTGTATACTCTTGCTTCCTTTGTCAAATATTAATTGACCATAATGAAGGAGGTTGATTTCTGCATTCTCTGAATGTTCCATTATTCTATAGGCCTCTCTTCTTATGCCAGTACCAAGCCATTTTGATTACAATGGCTTTGCAGTATAATTTGATATTAAATATTGTGATCCCTCCTACTTGGTTCTTCTTTCTGAAGATTTTTGTAGTTATTCAGGATCTTTTCTGATTCCATATAAATTTTTGGAGTACTTGTTCTAGATCTATGAAATATGCCATGTCTAAAGGGTGTCCCAAAATTCACACAAGAAGTAATTTTGATAGAAAACACAGGTTTATAATTAAAAATTATAAATTTTTAATTGATTCATAAAGTATACAGTATAGGGTTATGTATGGAATAGGAAACTGGATTATCATGTCACGATAGCAAGCACCATTAACTGTTATTGCCTGAGCAGCCGCATTTTCGAAGAAGAATGGTCCAATGATGCCTCCAGCCCAAAATCTGCACCAAACAGTGACACGTTGTGGATGCCTTTGTTTCTCAACAATCACTCGTGGATTTTCTGAACCCCAAATGCAAGAATTTTGTCGATTAACCAAGCCATCAAGATGAAAATGAGCCTCATCGCTGAAGATGATTTTGTTCAAAAAATCAGCATCCACTTGTTGTTCCATAATCCATTCAATGAACTCTATTCGCTGTGCGTGGTCAGTAGGTTTCAGTTCTTGAGTCAATTAAACTTCGTAAGCATGAAGATACAAATCTTTCATGAGAATACGCTGTAGAGAGCTTCTCAAAATGTCCAATTCTTGACCACGGTGCTGAATTGATGTCCCTGGACTCTCAGCAACACTCTCACAAACTGCTTTGATGTTTTGCATTGAACGACTTGTTGAAGGATGGCCAGAGTGTTTAAGATCACTAATAGATCCACGAGTGATTATTGAGAAACAAATGCATCCACAACGTTTCACTGTTTGGTGCTGATTTTGGGCTAGAGGCATCATCGGACCATCTTCTTCGAAAATGCAGCTGCTCAGTTAATGGTGCTTGCTATTGCGACATGAAAATCCAGTTTCCTATTCCATACATAACCCTATACTGTATACTTTATGAACCAATAAAAAATTTACAATTTTTAATTACAAACCTGTGTTTTCTATCAAAATTACTTCTTGCGTGAATTTTGGGACACCCTTTATTTCAATAAGGTTGTGTTGAATCTATTGATTGGTTTGGATAGTATGGATATTTTATTAATTTTAATTCTTCCAATCCATGAACACAGATAATTCATCCATTTGTTTGTGTATTCTTCTATCTCTTTTTTCAATGTCCTGTAGTTTTCCAAGTTAAGGTTTTTTTACTCTTTGGTTAAATTTATTCCAAGATATCATTTTTTTGTTGTTGTTGCAATGGTAAATGGGACTTCTTTTAGTTTCTCTTTATGAAAATTCATTGTTGGTGTATAAAAATACCATCCATTTCTGGATGTTGATTTTGTATCCTGCTACTTTGCTGAATTCATTTATTAAATCTAGTAGTTTTTTTGGAGGAATCTTTAGGGTTTTCTGTGTACAATATCATGTCATATGTGAATAATGACAGTTTCTCTTCCTTCCTTCCAATTTGGGTGCCTTTTACTTTTTCTTCTTGTCTGATGCTGTGGCTAAGACTTCCAGTGCTATGTTAAGAGTGGTGAAAACAAGCATCCCTGTCTTGTTCCTGTTCTTAAGGAAACTCTTTTAGTATTTTAGTATGATGTTGGTTGTAGGTTTATAATATACTAGAGGGGCCCGGTGCACGAAATTCATGCACTGGGGATGGGTGGGGGGTCCCTTAGCCCAGCATGTGCCCTCTTGCAGTCCGGGACCCCTCCCTTGTTACTGCCCACCTGCTTGCTGCTTCCTACCACTTGGCTTGCTGCTCCTCAGTGCTGCCACGAAGGCCTTGGGTCTGCTGGGTGCCGGGCCTGCGGGTTTGTGTCTCTGATACCCCCAGCAGCCCCAGCACCAAGGTGGCAGGCCTTGGGGCTGCTGGGTACAGGCCCCCCGTTGAGTGTTTGTGTCTTCTATCAGGCCCCCAGCAGCCCCAGCACCACCTAAATAACTTAAGGGAAACTTTATTTAGTCTTCTTTTAAAAGCAATCTAGTTTAAAAATGAGTTGCAGTTAAGACAGAACAAAGAACATGGTACCTAAGAGTGAGATAGACTGACAGAGGAGAGGCTGGGCACTGGTCAGGGGCTTACATGCCAACTGTTCTCCACCTGGGAAATGATGTAAAATCGGTTTCTTTAGTTTTCTGCTTAATGGTCTTCTCCAGCACTGAGGTCAGAGGAGCCGGCTTCCAGCCCGTAGGCTGCTTCTCAGAGTCGAAAATTTCGCCATAGGCCTCTGCCTAGGACAGGACCTCTGCACCCCCAGGTTGCATAAACACACAGGGCTTCCATCAGACTCCGCTGATCCCAGGCCAGGAGGCCTCTCGGCTCGGCTGATCCCTGGGCCCCGGAGGCCTCTCGGCTCTGCTGATCCCTGGGCTGGGAGGCCTCTCAGCTCCGCTGATCCAAGCGGCCGGGAGGCCTCTCGGCACGCTGATCCCGGGGCCCGGAGGCCTCCCGGCTCTGCTGATCCCCAGGCAGTGAGGCCTCTCTGCTCTGCGGCTTCAGGGCTGTTTGGCTTCGCTCTACCGCTTGGAGCCTGAGTATGCAGATTAACCACCATCTTTTAGCTTCTATAATTGAAACATTGTATCTTTTGGAGCTGTTGCTTCAGGAGCTCAGAGCCCCGCAGCTGCAGGCGAGAACCTTGGTTTCCTCTATCGCTGGGGCAACCAAGCATCCTGTTCTCAGCTGCCTGGCTGCCGGCAGCCATCTTGGCTGACAGTTAATTTGCATATACTCACTGATTAGCCAATGAAAAGGGTAGCGGTCATATGCTAATTACCATGTTTCTCTTTTATTAGTGTAGATGGCCTTTATTATGTTGAGGTGTGATCCCTGTATAATCATGTTGCTGAGAGTTTTCATCAAAAATCAGTGCTGGATTGTGTCAAATGCTTTCTGTGCATCCATTTATATGATCATATGATTTTTATCTTTAATTTTTTATGTGATGTATCACATTTGTTGATTTGTGAATATTGTACCAGCCTTGCATCCATGGGATTAATCCCACTTGGTCATTGTGAATAATCATTTGAATATATTGCTGGATCTGATTAGCTAATATTTTGTTGAGTATTTTGGCATCTATGTTCATCAGGGATATTGGCCTTTAATTTGTCTTTCTCTGTAGTGTCTGTGTCTGGTTTTGAAATTAGGATAATGCTGGCCTCATAAAAAAAAGCTTGGCAGTCTTCCTTCCTCTTGAATATTTTGGAATATTTTGAGGAGGATAGGTATTTGTTCTTCTTTGAATGTTTGGTAAAACCACCCTGTGAAGCTGTCTGGTCTAGGACTTTTGTTTTCTGGGAGTTTTGTGTGTGTGTGTGTTTGTGTGTGGGCAGGGGGGTTGTTTGTTTTGTTTCTCTCTGTGTGTGTGTGTGTGTGTGTGTGTTTTATTACTGCCTCAATTTTATTAGATGTTATTTGTATATTGAGATTATCTGATTCTTCCAGATTCATTTTTGGAAGTTTGTATGTTTATAGGAATTTGTTCATTTATGTAACCCAGGTTGTCCAATTTTTTGGCGTATAGTTCTCTGTAATATTTTCTTACAATCCTTCATGTTTCTGTGGTGTAAGTTATTACTTCACCACTTTTGTTACTGATTTTATTTATTTGAGTCCTCTCTTGTTGTTTCTTGATAAGTCTTGCTAGAGGTTGATCAATCTTATTTATCTTTTCAAACCACCAGCTCTTGGTTTCAGTAATCTTTTGTATTATCTTTTTTTAATGTCATTTATTTCCACTCTGATCTTTATTGTTTCCTTCCTTCTACTTTGGGCTTTTCTTGTTCTCTTTCTAATTCTTTTTTTAAAAATATATATTTTATTGATTTTTTACAGAGAAGAAGGGAGAGGGATAGAGAGTTAGGAACATCGATGAGAGAGAAACATCGATCAGCTGCCTCTTGCACACCCCCTACTGGGGATGTGCCCACAACCGAGGTACATGCCCTTGACTGGAATCGAACCTGGGACCCTTCAGTCGCAGGCCAATGCTCTATCCACTGAGCCTAACCAGTTAGGACTCTTTCTAATTCTTTTAGGTGTAGGGTTAGATAGTTTATTTGAGATGTTTCTTGTTTCTTGAGTTAGGCCTATAGTGCTATGAACTTCCCTCTCAGACTGCTTTTGCTGTGTCCCATAGATTTTGGGTTGTTTTGTATTCATTTTCATTTGTTTACAGGAAGTTTTTAATTGCTTCCTTGATCTTGTTGGTAACCCATTCATTGTTTAATAACATGCTATTTAGCTTCCATGTGGTTGAATGTTTTTAAGTGGTTTCCTGCCATTGTGATCTGAGAAGATGCTTGAGATGATTTCATGTTCTTAAACTTGTAGAGACTTATTTTGTGTCCTAGCATGTGGTCTATCCTTGAGAATGTCCCATGTGCACTTGAGAGGAATGTATATTCTGAAGCTTTCGGGTGAAATATTCTCTAAATGTTTATTAAATCCATCTGATCTACTGCATTATTTAGGGTCACTGTTTCCTTGTTTGTTTTTTGTCTGGAAGATCTATACAGTGAAGTCAGTGGGGTGTTGAAGTCCCTTACTATGATTGTGTTGCTATCGATCTCTCTCTTAATGTCCTCCAAGAGTTCTAAAATATATTTAGGTGCTCCTTTATTGGGTACATATATGTTTACCAGGGTTGTATCTTTTGTTGAATTGATCCTTTTAGTATTATATAGAGGCCTTCTTTGTTTCTTGCTATGGCCTCTGCTTTGAAATTTATTTTGTCAGATATAAATATTGCTTGCTATCCCTGCTTTTTTTTTCATTTCCATGGAAAAATTATTTCCATATCTTCACTTTCATCCTGTGTGAGTCTTTTGTTCTGAGGTTGGTTTTTTTTTTGTAGACAACATATATATGGATCTTGCTTTCTTATGCATTTAGCTACCATATGTCTTTTGTATGGAGCATTTAATCTATTTCCATTTAAGGTTATTTTTGATGGTTATTTATTGCCATTTTAATACATTATGCCTATGTTTCTCTCTATATATTTCTTCTTTTTAAAAAATATGTTTTTACTGATTTCAGAGAGAGAGAAATATTTTTATATTTTGCCTATGCTCAACCACTGAATATTGTTATATTTCATGTTGTCCAATCTAAATATTGTTATATTTCATGTTGTCCCACAACTCCCTTAAACTGTCCTGATTTTTGTTTTGTTTTTTATTTCAGAGAGAGGAAGGGAGATAAAAGCATCAAGGATGAGAATCACCAGTCAGCTGCCTCATGCACACCCCCTACAGGGGATCAAGCCTGCAATCCAGGCATGTGCCCTAACCAGGAACAGAACCCTGATATCCTAGTTCATGGGTCAACACTCAACCAATGAGCCACACTGGTAAGGCCTTCCATTGTATTCTATATTTCTGAGATATATCTATATCTATATATTTTATTATTGAAGTATAATTGACATGTAATATTACACTAGCTTCAGATGTACAACATAGTGATTTTATATATGTATACATTACAGAATGATTACAATACATCTAATTATCATCTGTCACCATACAAAGTTAATGTACAGTTATTGTACATTACATCCCCATGACTTTATTTTCTTTTTTTATTTTTTAAATATTTTTTAAAATTTTGTTTTATTGCTTAAAGTATTACAAAGAGTATTACATATGTCTCCTTTTTTACACCTCCCCCCTTGACATTCCCCCGGCCTCCCCTACCCCCCAGTGTCTTGTGTCCATTGGTTATGCTTATATGCATGCATACAAGTCCTTCGGTTGATTTCTTACCTCCTCCCCCCACCCCCAACCCTCCTCGGCCTTCCCGCTGTAGTTTGACAGTCTGTTCAATGCTGCTCTGCCTCTGTATCTATTTTTGTTCATCAGTTTATAATGATCTTTATTATCCATAAATGAGTGAGATCATGTGGTATTTTTCATTTAGAAAGAATTCTATAAGCATCTCTAGCTATCCATTACCTAATGCAAATAATTGATGTCTTTAACCACATGGGTAAAATGATCATTGTCATCCCAAAGGCAAAAATGTGGAGTAGAAGCCACAGGCAGAGATTATGTGCCAATCTAGAAAGACTCTAGAGAATCATTGTCTTTTGGTCTCCTGCATTCCCTTTCTCTGTCTGTAAGAAAGAGTTCAGAAGATAGGGAGCATCCATACTTTCTACTTTGGAGTTTTAAAAATTGAGAATGTGTCTCATCCTGTTAAGTAAATCAAACAGATATCTACCAATTGCCAATAAGAAACTTTACTAAACACCCCAGTCCTGAGAACTTGAAGAACAGAAACAGAGAACTCTGACTTTGGGGAATGAGTTATATGGGAAGGAACACTTGAAAATATGCAGGAAACAGATTTTCAAAAAGCTTATATTCTCTGGAATAGAATAAAGAAAAAAGGTAAAGTGATCAGTGTTATACACTTGATTATGTCAAGTATACTAGTATCTGGCTGACTCTCAATTTCATCTCTGGCTTCTTGCAGCCTTTTTAGATAGCAAATCTTCCTTTCTGCCAATTCTCTCTCTATTTCTGCCTTTCTCTTTTCTTGCTCCAGTTTATCCTTCAGGTTTCTGATTTTTTTATATATTTCTCTTTTACTTGCCTTTTCTCTCTCTCCAGTTCAGCTTTGTATTTTTCTTCTTTCACTTGAATCTGTTTCTGAATCTCCACCTCAACCCTTTGGTACATCTCATCAGTGTAGCATCCTCCCTTGTTCTCCATCACCATGCGCTGGACCAGGTCCAACAGCTGTGCCTTCTGAGCCTCCTGCTCAGCTCCTGTTGCCTTATTGTTGAACTCACAGTGAAAATTCTTGAACTGCTCCATCCGATCTTGAATGCCTTGTGGAGCAGCTTCCTTTAAGTAATCATGGAACTCCATGCCTTCCAGGTTATCTTTCTGGGTGAATAAGAGAATCATGTATTTCCCAGGTTGGGATCCAAACATTGACAGCATCTCCTCCACAGCCTTTTGTTCTTCCTTTGTGTACCAGCCCAGCCGGATCACCAGGAGCACAGCATGAGGCCCGGTGGAGGTCAGGAGGATACAATTAGCAATCTCCCTTTTCCTGTCAGCAGCATCCTGTACCTCAGTGTCCAAAATGCCAGGTGTGTCCACAATGACAATTTCTCTCCATTCCACTTGCTGCTCCCTTTCTGACAGACCTTGGTGATGGATTTTGCTACCATGCTGGAATGCCATGCTGCTTTCTTTCCAAGGATGTTGTTCCCTGTGGTACTTTTTCCTGCTCCAGTCTTATCCACTAAGACAAGTCGCAGTTGTGAATCTCTGGAGCCTTGGTTTCCAATCCCATGCCCGGTCCTGGGTTCACTGAAGTTGGAAGGAGTAATGTTCAATTGAGCTGCCATTGTAGTTTGAATTTCTGTGGTTGAAGTGCGGGAGAAGGTGCGGACTTGTGGAGTCTGGGGAGAGGTTGGGGAGAGGTGAGGATCTAAGACAAGTATGCTATATATATTTTTTATGCTATTGAACATCATTACAATCATTACTCTGAACTCTATACCTGATAAATTGCTTGTCTCCATTTCATTTAGCTCTCCTTCTGGAGAAGTCTCATTCCTTCACTTGGGGCTTGTTTTTTTGTCTCCTCATTTTGGCTGATAGATTTGTGTTTATTTCTACATATTAGGTAGATCTGCTATGACTCTCATTCTTGGTAGGGTGGACTTATGTAGTGGATGACCTTTGGATATCAATTGATATCTAGACGTGGGTGCTCTAATAATGTCCCTAGTGCAGTGATGGCAAACCTTTTGAGTTCGGCGTGTCAGCATTTTGAAAAACCCTAACTTAACTCTGGTGCCGTGTCACATATAGAAATTTTTTGATATTTGCAACCATAGTAAAACAAAGATTTATATTTTTGATATTTATTTTATATATTTAAATGCCATTTAACAAAGAAAAATCAACCAAAAAAATGAGTTCGCGTGTCACCTCTGACACGCGTATCATAGGTTTGCCATCACTGCCCTAGTGCATGTTGTGTGGGCCCGCTTGTTCTAATTGAGTCTTGATTGCTATTGGCTCATTTATGTATGGGCTCGAGCCTCAGGCTGACTGATAGTGAGGCTCAACTCCCAACATAGTGTGCAGACTGCTGTGTGGGTGCTTATCACATGAAGCAGAATTCTTCCCAGCAGGGTTTGGAGCCTGCCAGTATCTCCCTGTGGATATACTGCTTGTGGAGCTTATTGTGGATCCTGCTCTGTTGTTGTATAAAGATGGCTACTGGGTTTATTGGTTTTTGGGCCTCTTTGGAGTGTCTCTGGTGCAAGCCAATATCAGACACTATTTGTGACTGGCCCTAAGTACCCTTTGGAGCTATCAGTGACCCACCACTTCTCACTAACCTTGCTGGGCCTGAATGCATGTGGAAAGGACCAAGCTGTGCATCAAGGCCTTCTTTTCCTAGCCCAGGTCCTAGGAGCACCTCAAGCAAAGATTCAAAGCACCAAGAGTTCTACCTCTACCCGCAGGCTGATTGTTAGTCTGTCATTTAATAAGCCTCAGGTTATAGAGCTCAACTAGGTGTAAACTCCACAGGGTGAGGAAAGAGGGTTTTCAAAAATGGGGCAAATTCCCCTACCCCCAGCCCCCAGGCTAAAACTGCATTGATGGGAAAGGTCTGAGTAAGATGGTTTATACAGCATGGGGGAATGACTCAGCAGACAGATCCCACTTGCTGTCCTCTCAGCTCTCTCCCAGAGTCACCAACCTGACGCTCCTCATACAGCTCTAGGCCACTCTGTCCTCCCACTGCGGAAGCCCAAGGTAAGTGGCTGTAAACAAAATTTAGTGTGTTAGCGTTTTAAGGGGGTTCTAGCCATCTCTCCTTGGTGCTTTTCATAGCCAGATGTTATGGGGGCACCTTTCCCAGTTCTGTTACTCTGGGCTGGTGAGCCCAGCTTGGGGTTTAAACCCGAGTTCACAGGGGGAACCTCCCACAGCTCAGATATCTCTTCAGAAATTCAGGTTCTGCCTGTGGGAGCCCAGCCAGCCCTCTCAAGCCTCCACACTTCCCATCAGTCTTAATGTGGCCTCTTCTTTACATCCTTGGTTATAAGGGTTATCTCCAGCTAGTCTTCAGTTGGTTATTTAGGATGATTTTTCTATATTTTAGTTGTAATTCCAGTTTGGTCCTGGGAGGTCAGTGTAGCTTCCACTTAACCTGCTACCATCTAGGAATCTCTCTCTCTCTCCGTCTTTTAAAACTCTCCAATTTCAGAGGTTTTTCTCCTTTATAAAACTGTTTATATTTTCTCAAATGTTTTTTTAATTAAATCTTTATTGTTCAGATTATTACAGTTGTTCCTCTTTTTTCCTCCATAACTCCCCTCCACCCAGTTCCCACCCCACCCTCTGCCCTTACCACCCCCCGTCCTCATCCATAGGTGTATAATTTTTGTCCAGTCTCTTCCTGTATCCCCACACCCCTTTCACCCCAAAAATAGTCCACTCCCTTTCTATGCCCCTGATTCTATTATTTTCACCAGTTTATTCTGTTCATCAGATTATTTATTCACTTGATTTTTATATTCACTTGTTGATAGATGTGTATTTGTTGTTCATAATTTGTATCTTTACCTTTTTCTTCTTCTTCCTCTTCTTAAAGGATACCTTTCAGCATTTCATATAATACTGGTTTGGTGGTGATGAACTCCTTTAGCTTTTTCTTATCTGTGAAGCTCTTTATCTGACCTTCAATTCTGAATGATAGCTTTCCTGGATAAAGTAATCTTGGTTGTAGGTTCTTGGCATTCATCACTCTGAATATTTCTTGCCACTCCCTTCTGGCCTGCAAAGTTTCTGTTGAGAAATCAGCTGACAGTCATATGGGTACTCCCTTGTAGGTAACTGACTGTCTTTCTCTTGCTTCTTTTAAGATTCTCTCTTTGTCTTTTGCTCTTGGCATTTTAATTATGATGTGTCTTGGTGTGGTCCTCTTTGGATTCCTTTTGTTTGGGGTTGTCTGCACTTCCTGGACTTGGAAGTCTATTTCTTTCACCAGGTAGGGGAAGTTTTCTGTCATTATTTCTTCAAATAGGTTTTCAATATCTTGCTCTCTCTCTTCTTCTGGCACCCCCATAATTCGGATGTTGGTACACTTGAAGTTGTCCCAGAGGCTCCTTACACTATCTTCATATTTTGGGATTTCTTTTTCTTTTTGCTTTTGCGGTTGGGTGTTTTTTGCTTCTTCGTATTTCAAATCTTTGACTTGATTCTTGGGATCTTCTAGTCTGCTGTTGGAACTCTGTATAATATTCTTTATTTCAGTCAGTGTATGCTTAATTTCTAGTTGGTTCTTTTTCATATCGTCGAGGGTCTCACTAGATTTCTTGAGGGTCTCACTAAATTTATCGGTGGTTTCTAGAAAATTCTTGAAAAACCTTATAACCATGGTTTTGAACTCTATATACAGTAGTTTGCTTTCCTCCATTTCTGTCATTTGTGACCTGTTTCTTTGTCTCCGCATTTTTTATGCTTCCCTGTGTTGATAGAGTGGTTTTCTGTGCTAGGTGTCCTATAGGGTCCAGTGGTTCAGCCTCCCCAATTACCTGAGGTGGACACTCTTGGTGCACCCCTTTGTGGGCTGTGTGCACAGTCTTTGTAGTTAAGCCTTGATTGCTATTGGCATCACTGAGAGGAATTGACCACCAGCCAATTGGCTGCGAGGACCAGCTGTGTCTACAATGGGAGAACTTCTGTGCTGGAGACACCCTATGGGGCAGGACTTGCTTCAGTGGGGCTTTGGTGCTCACTGAGTCTGCCCCCTGATTGTGTCCCTTATGGATCTGAAGAGTTGTAATCTGGATGGTCCCACTCTAACCACTGGGTACACTGGCTCTTGGATCTCTAAGAAGGTGCTAATTTAGCCTCTGCCTGATGCTACCCAGCAGGAGGTATGGAGAGATCTGCAGATTCCTCTTCTTTGTTTGGGGTTTGGAGGTGCCCAGATGAGGCCCAGCTGTGAAGCAATGCAAGCTGCTGTGGGGCCTTGGGCCTTCTTTTGGATGTTCTGGGTCTCTCTGACCCAGCTGCAGTTTTTTAGGTAATTTTAGATTGCAAAGGGCCAGGCCTTTCATATGCAAAAGCCTCTGCACACAGCTTGGGTGGGGCGAGGTCTCAGGGAATCAACAGGGTGGAGCAAACAGATATGGCTGCTCCTCAGTCCTACCCTAAAAGGCCCCATGTCTCAGTATCCCCGTAATCGCTGCAAGAACCTCTGAGAGAAAGCCACCCTCGAGTTCCACCCGCTGCCAGACAGTCCAGTTTCTCCCCGTATGAGTCTGGGTCCCCAGAAACTAGCCCGGAACTGGAGTTCAGAGCAGTCGTGAGCTTGAGACTTCCTCCCGATTGAAAAAGACAACTGTGTCCTCAGTTGCCAGCCCTTTCCACGTGCGCCTCCATACCTCTGCGCTTTACTTCTGCACCTTCTCTGAGTTTCAGTGTGCTTTTCTTTTTCCTTCTAGTTGTAGAATTTCCATTCAGCCAGCCTTCCTGTGGTTCTGGATGATGTCCGTTTTGTCTTTTAGTTGTATTTTTGAAGTGGTTGTGCAAGGCAGCAATTTCAGGTGTTTACCTATGTCACCATCTTGGTTTCTCTCCTCAAATGTTTTTAATGATATAATTTAATGTATGTCACTTTTTTTCCTACAAAATTACCATAATTCGATGTTTAAAGAAAATATCTCATAGGATATGACTGGAAGGGGAGTTATAAAGGAAGAAAATATTTATGAGATCTTTGGTGAGAGGAAATTCCTTCTGCAGAGCAGGACCAGTACCTGACAGACAAACTACTTTCTATAGGGCCTAATATTAGATACACGAGAAAGCTCCTAACTCTAAATACTTAGCTAACTCTATAAAAATCTCCTAAACTTTATCTTTTTATTCATATATTTTAGTCACATAAATGTTTCTCAGATGTATATATTTCTTTCATGGTCAATTTACTTTGTAACATGCTGGAATGTATAAGTTGAACTCAGGTTTGTTGTTGTCTACTTCTGGACTCTGTTCTACTCCATTGATCTTTTCATCTATCCTTAGACAACTCCACAGTCTTTATTGCCTATCATAGCTTTATATCAAGTCTTGAAGTTGGATACTACAAGTCCTTGTTCTTTCTCAATATTGGTTTTATCTTTTCTAGGTCTTTGGATTTCTATGCTAATTTTAGAATAGTTTTATTAATTTTAAAATAAAAAGCATGTTGGTAATTTGACTAGGATGTCATTAAATCTGTAGATAAATTTGGAAAATTTTATCAAAAATATTGAGTTTCCAATCCACAGTCATGGTACCTCCATTTTTAAAGTTCTTGTCTAACTCCTTTCAGAAATGTTTTATAGTTTTCCATGTAAACACCTTTCCTAGCTGTTATTAAACTTATTCTTAAGTATTTTACGTTTTTGAAACTAATATAACAAGGATTTTTTTCTCATTTTACATCTACATAAATAAAAATGTAAATGTTCATTTGTTCAAAATCTTAAATCTCCGAAAGTTCTTTACCGATTGCTTTGAAATTTTGACACAACATTGCATTCGAATACGCGCGTGTTTTTATATACCTATATACCTACTATTATATAGATGTCACACCTGTAAAAGGTAAAAACATGTTTTTGAAAAACAGCGCCATCTGTTGGACGTAAAAGCAATACAAGCTATACTAAATATTTTATAGTATAGAAACATTTCAATGTTTCTGTTTACAATTATAAACTGTAGATAAAATTAACTACAAATATGCATGTCCAGCTGCAAAACGATCGATCAGCTGAGATAGTCTCACATCAATTGCTGGAAATTGGGAACAGAAAGGTGCCGGTTGATCTGATCTCAAGACAAATCTTATTGCCTCATAACTTCTGCAATTTAGTGACGTCAAAAGAAGAATTGGTTGAAAAAGTATTTCCCAATATTCAAACCAATTATAAGAATCACGATTGGCGGAGTGAACGATTTGCGGCCAAGAACAAAGATGTCTACGAACTTAACAATATTATTCAGTCTAACATTCAAAGCGAGGCAGTCACATACAAGTCCGTCGACACTGTTCTGGAAGTAGATGAAGCAGTTAATTATCCAACAGAATTTTTGAATTCTTCAATCTGCCAGGGATGCCACTGCACGTACTGCAATTGAAAATTGGTGTGCCACTTATCATGTTGCAAAATATCAACCAGCCAAAGCTTTGCAATGGCACGCAGCTTGCAGTAAAAAAATTAATGAGCAACGTCGTAGAAGCAACAATCTTGACAGGACCTTTCAAAGGTGAAGATGTTCTCATTCCTCGCATTCCTATGATTCCAACGGATATGCCATTTCAATTTAAGAGATTGCAATTCCCAATTCGATTGGCGTTTGCAATCACCATCAACAAAGCTCAGGGCCAATCTTTAGAATTGTGCAGTTTAGATCTAGACACGGATTGCTTCTCACATGGACAATTATATGTTGCGTGTTCTAGAGTCGGCAAACCAGACAATCTCTATATCTGCACAGACAATGGAACAACAAAAAATATTGTATACCCACAAGCATTGTGAAATTAAACATATTAGAAACGTGCGCTTCCTCTTTTCTTTCTTTTCCATTTAACCAGAATGAGCCACAGCAACGTGTGGCCGGGTACAGCTAGTTGTTAATATAAAGGTATAAATTTATGGTCATTTGGTTTTTTATAAAAGTTCCAAAGCAACTCATTTAGGACAGTACAGTCCTTTTTTGAACAAAAAGTGAAAGAACAACTAGATATCTATGTGAGGAGGAAAAACAAACCTCAACCTATGCTTCATATCACAAAAAAATATGAATCCTAGGTGAATCATTCACCTAAGTTAAAAGCTAAGACTAACAAGAGTCTGGAAGAAAACAGGATTTTCAATATTTCTTGGATCATTGAGCTCTACTTAGTTTTGTGCTAGAGAACATAATCTGTATGATATTAGTCTTTGGCAGTATTGACGCTTGTTTTATGACTCAACATGTGGTCTATCATAGTGTTTCCTATAAAAGTAAGTGTATTCTATGATAGAGTCCTAATAAATTAGGTAAAGTTGGTTGATAGCACTTGAAACACTTCCAGATTCTAATCCATCCAGAAACGCCTAAGTATCATTTTAGGTTCCATCTCTATAAAGTCTCTTCATCTCAGGCCTACTTCTTCATCCACCTATATCCACACCCATATCCATGCTCATACCATGCACTGCACCCGGGTGTGGAAGGCCACACAGCAACCTGATCACTTATAAATGGCTTATTTCTATCAGGAATTCAGTTCAAGTCTTCCTTGCCTCCTCCATTCTTGGAGAGCCCAAAAGGAAAGTATGATTTTTATCTTTCAAGCTGCATGGAAATAAAGACCTTTCATATTCTTGTACATTATAATTGAAATGAAAGTTAAAGTTTGTTCTTGTTTTAATAACTTCCTTCCTACTTCCCAATACACCGGGGGTGGGGAAAATCCAGCCCACTGGCTGTATAAGGCCCATGAAATCATTTGGTTTGGCCCTGCCACCGCATTAGGGGTGAGTTAATTAAATGTTTGACCGAAACAGCAGGCTAATTTTTAAATTGATAATTCTGTATGGCCCTTGGCAGAAAAAAGGTTCCCCAGCAAAATACTAAAGGTAATGCTACCATTATTGATCTGGGAGCTCGTTACCATGGTTTGTCCAGTCTGTAAACATTGAATGAGCTGTACATGTAGGGTTTGTGCACTTTTCTGTATGAATATGATATAAAGTAGTTTACTAAAAATTATAAAGAGACTATTTATAATTAAGATGTTTTTATCTTCTGGGGAAAAATTTAACTCTATACAATCAAAAACCTACATCATCTTGAATGCTATATTTTTGTGTGTGGGTTTTTTTTAAAAAAACAGCAACACAGATTTATTGAATGCTACCTTTGAAGTCAAAACCAGAAAAGGAGCAGAGTAGCTTTAAAATGAATTTTAAAATAATTCATGCCAATGTTTTAAAGGCTCTTCAAATGAGATGTAGACAGGGTAAATACAGTGATATTGCAGCAGGTAGGATAACTCATTTATTAAATATATTCTATTCTGCCAAATACCATTAAGAATAAAAAAGGCTGCCTCTAGTTATCTGAATTCTAGAAATTCCTTGTGAATTATCTTGTTTTGTATTTAAAGATTCTCTTTCTTCAAAATCTATTTGGTTTCTGAGTTCAGATACTAAAGAATATGATTTGATTTCCAAGTTTCAGAAAGTGAGTAACAAGTTTGAATAAATATTTATTAGAAACAATTTGTTCCTAAATTCAGATTGTGATCATTTTTTCAATTGATTACTAAATTTGATTTGCTAATTTATAACATCACATTTTCATAACTGATTCTGGACATTCAGTTTGACTATTTAACAAGGCTAGGATTAGGAGCACCCTCCAAATGTCAAAAATCTGCTTATAACTTTTGACTCCCCCCAAACTTGACTACAGTTTGCCCTTCACATCTGTGGATTCAACCAACTGTGGATCAAAATCTGTTGGGAATTTTCAAACAACTGTTGGGAATGCAAAAATACTATTTTCAAGCCATAGTTGGTTGAATCTACAGATTCAAAACTGTGGATACAAAGCACTGACTGTATTTATTATAAAAAATCTGTGTGGAAGTGAACCCATACAGTTCAAATCTGTGTTGTTTGAAGGTCAACTGTATTATCTTTCTTTGTGTTCTCCTAGATAGTTTTAACATTAGAATTATGAAAAATTCATAGAAATAGATAACTTGCTATCTAATATCTCAGTCTGGAAGAGTTCCCAAACATTTCATAGGTTTTATCTATAAATATATCTAGGATGATGTCTTCTTTAGTAGCCATGTGACATTTAAAGTATTTTTTAATCTTTAACTTTTATTATTATTTAACTTTTATTAATAAAAGCTTTAACTTTTATTATTCATCAGTATGCATTTTTTAATCTATTTTCAATCACCGAAACATTTTTATCACTGAAAAAGATCTAGTCCTTTCAAATGTAAATATGTGGTCATGTCATTGTCTCATTCACAATGCTATTTGTCATCCTTACTTCCTTACATGAATCACTAAAGTTTGTCTTTTTTTCAGTCAAATCATAAAAATTTCTATTTTACTTTTTTTCTTTTACTTATTTATGCATTTTATAACTAATAATGCCTTCTCTACCCCATGTTTTAGATTTTTTTTGTTTGTTTTAGCTCCTTGGGTTATATATTGATTTTGTTTCTTAATGATCTTTCTAATATTGTAATACACACACACACACACACACACACATATTGGGTTATAAAATTCCCTATATAACTTTGATTGCCACTCACAGGTTTTTCAATTGTTCTCACTTTTGTTCACATTTAAGTAATGTGTATAATAAGGATTTAGTTCCTTAACCAGTTAACTGCCATGATATTTTTTATTTAATTAAAAAAGGTCCACCACTTGTGTCTATAGACGCTTATGTGTACAAATGGTTAACCCATGTTGATCAAGGGGGCAAAACATTTGGCCTATATATTTTCTGCTTTGGGGGAACTAATTACTAGGAAAAATATTTTCATCATTTCCTACTTTAACACTTGTGCTTTCACCTACCAATCATTATATCCATAGGGTTTAAGGCTAGTATTCATCTTTGTGCAGCATAAACGATGAAGTCTGAATTGAGACTACTCACAAAGTTTTCCTTTTCCTTTTAAAAACCCATGCTGAATAATGAGTGATGAGAAAAGCTTTCTTATACACATTACACTCATTTCTTTTTTCATTGCACATTCTTTGATTTATACAAAGGTAAACAACATGGTTTAAATCCTTCCCACAAATAATAAGGTAATTATGAAAATTAGTATATCAATGATAAAAATGGACAACTTTTACTAAGCACTTAGTATGTGATATAGTCCTAATACTTTAAATTTATTCATTCATTGAATCCTCATAACAAACCAATAGATATAGCATAATTATATTTACTGTACATGAAATAAAACATATGAAATACCACTAACACCTATCAAAAAAAAAGTAAAAAAAAAATCTAGAACATTTTTATAATAGTGATTAAAAACCTCCTACTATGAGACTGGGATTAGGGCTAATGAAAAGGAACATAAAAGTTTATAAGGAAAAGATGTGGATAATTTCAGCAATTAAAATACATTTTTTAAAAGAAAAACACAAATCCAAAGATAAATTTTGGTTCATATACTCAGGGCATGTGAACATTTAGATGCAACCATAACATGAATAATAAAGCCATTTAAAAAAGTCATTGAGTATAAGTCATTAAAAATAAAAAATCTACATTTGCTGAAATGGCAATCATATTTTTTGACATGTTAAGAGCAGGTGAAGATACAATATGCATATCATGACTACACTTTCTTTAAAGACAAAGTATGGTGGGATGTACTCTACCAACTTGAGAGTAGTCATCTATAGTTACTCTGATTACAATTAATATTTGCTTTTTGGTTTCTGGTTTTTTTAAGAAAATATAAATTTCTGAGACAAAAATATTAACACTGATTTCAAAAGCAAGTTAAATTTCTAAAGGAATTAAAAATACAAGATCACATAATTTAAGCACAAATATATAAATCAGAACAGAAAAAAATAGCTCTGAAACACAAGCAAATATAAAGAATAATATAACATTAACACCAAGAAGGTAGGACAAAATAATGGGAAAGAAAAGAATTACTGAACATCTGCCATTAGTACAATATTGGGGAAGCATGGATAAATGCCAATATAGGCTCTCTCTCTCTCTCTCTCTCTCTCTCTCTATATATATATATATATATATATATGGTAATTATGAAAATTAGCATTTATATGAATGAAAACAAATAGTGAAAGATGGTAACTCTCTAACATTATTTGTTGTTTAAAATATTAGGAAGAGCTTTAACTTTTATTATTCATCAGTATGAATTCCCTGATGACGAATGAGATCTGACCCACTACTAAATGCCTTCCCACATTCCCTACAGTTATAGGGCTTTTCACCAGTATGAATTCTCAAATGTCGAGTAAGGTTTGAGCATTTATTAAAAGCCTTTCCACATTCATTACATTCATATGGTTTTTCATCTGTATGAATTCTCTGATGTTGAAAAAGTTGTGAGTTCTGAGTAAAGGCTTTCCCACATTCAAGACATTCAAAAGGTTTCTCACCAGCATGAATTCTCTGATGTTGTCTAAGTTGTGAGCTCTGAGTAAAAGCCTTGCCACATTCCTTACAATTATAGGGTTTTTCCCCAGTGTGGATTCTCTGATGATTAGTAAGTGCTGAGCCACTACTGAAGGCTTTGCCACATTCCTTACACTCATAGGGTTTTTCACCAGTATGAATTCTCTGATGCTGAACAAGCTTTGAGCTCTGAGTAAAAGCTTTGCCACATTCCTTACATTCATAGGGTTTCTCACCTGTATGAATTCTTGCATGTTGAAAAAGTTGTGAGCTCTTAGTAAAAGCTTTCCTACATACTTTACATTCATAGGGTTTTTCACCAGTGTGAATTCTCTGATGGTCAATAAGATTTGAGCAATAACTAAAGGCTTTCCCACATTCCTTACATTCATAGGGTTTCTTACCAGTATGAATTCTCTGATGTTGAGAAAGGTATGAGCTACAACTGAAGGCCTTTCCACATTCATTACATTCAAAGGGTTTTTCACCAGTATGAATTTTCAGATGTCGAGTAACATGTGAGCCACAGCTAAAGAATTTCCCACACTCCTTACATTCATAAGATTTTTCACCATTATGAATTCTTTGATGTTGAATAAATTGTGAATTCTGATTAAAGACTTTCCCACATTTCTTGCATTCATAAGGTTTCTCTTCATTATTAATTATTTGATGCAGAGTAAAGAATGTCTGTTGAATATATGTGGGCATATATCCATGAGTAAGTATTTCTTGGCTGAAATGACCATTCTGATATCCCAGTTGTCTTTCAAGGTGGCTGCCATATTCCAAAACATCTCTATAATGAGAATACTCGAGGCCATACTTTGTAAGTCCCATTATCTCCCTCTGGCATGATTCTATTTCATAAACTTCCTTCTTTAGAGATAATAACTTGGTTTCACACATTGACTCCAGATCTGAAAGAAAATAAAATAGCAAATATTATTTCTGTCCCATTTGTGAAAAGTTAAACTTTTATAATAGAAATGAAAAAATGTAAGATATCTGGTAGTAAATGATATACAGTTCTCAAGTATATTTGTTTAATCTGAAAAATGGACTAGAAATGTATAGAATGTAGTGAGATATAGTCATCCATGTACCCCATAATGACATTTCAGTCAAATTTGGACCATATCTGCAGTTGTGGTCTCATACTATATAATAAAAAGGTAATATGCAAATTGACCAAATGGTGGAACAACCAGTCGCTATGATGAGCACTGACCACTACGGGGCAGACGTTCAATGCACGAGCTGCCCCCTGGTGGTCAGTGCACTCCCACAGGGGGAGTGCTACTCAGCCACACGCTGGGCTCACAGCTGGTGAGCGCAGCTGCGGTAGCGGGAGGCTCTCCCACCTCCGTGGCAGTGCTAAGGATGTCCAACTGCCGGCTTAGGCCTGCTCCTCATGGGCCTAAGCCATCAGTCAGACATCCTCTGAGGGCTCCCAGACTGTGAGAGGGCGCAGGTCAGGCTTAGGGACCACCCCCCCAAGTGCACAAATTTTGTGCACCGGGCCTTTAGTAAATACATAATGGAACTGAAAAATTCCTATTGCCTAGTTACATCCTAGATGTTCTAAGGTTGTGCTGCAATATACTACTCATGTTTGTGGTGAAGCTAGTGTAAACAAACCTACTGCACTTCCAGCTTTATAAAAGTATAGCACACACAATGACAGTAGTAAGATATGTCATCTAGGTTTGTGTAAGTATACTCTATGATGTTCACACAGTGATGAAATCACCTAATGATACTTTTTCAGAACGTATCCCTGTTGTTAAGTGGTGCAGGACTGTATAATGCAGAAAGCGGAAAGAAGAGACTATGGAAATAGAAAACTACAATCCTTCTCAAATACTCATATGAATCAGAATCATCTGGAAAGACTGGTAAATATACAATGTTTAAGCATATGAAAAAATGACTAGTTTTATATACATCTATATAAGCATGCGTGCATGCATATATATTATAAAAACTGGATAATTTTCTGACCTCCATTAAAGTCTCTTGAAAGAAATAAATCCATAGAGGGGAAGATTCTTGGTTTTTGATATAATAAAAAAATGAATTTGGTCTTTGTACCTGGTTTCTATCACAGAGCTTCAACAACTCTTGGAATTTCTTATATGATAGAAGTATTTTTGTTATGCTAATCAAGTCAAACATAGTAGGTCCAAAGATAGCTTTGGGATAGACATTGGTCACCAGAAAGACCAAACATGTGATTAGAAGTTTAGGACTTTCATCTTCTCAACTTCTGGAGAGATAAGAGGAACCAGAAATTGAGTGGTCAATGACTCAATTAATCATGTGAATATAAATAAATCACAATAAAAATTCTGGACACTAAAGCTTGCTACCTGTACACACTGAAATGCCAAAAGGGTGATGCATTTTGACTCAACAGTGATAGAGGGTATGGACCCTCTGCATCTGGGAGCCTCACAGACCTTAGCCTAATATATATCCTTTACAGTAAAACTGCAACTGTAAGTATAGAGCTTTCCAAGTGCTGTGTTATTCTAGCAAATCATTAAAACTGTAAGAGTCACGGAAAGCCCCAACTTTATAGCCAGTTGGTCAGAAGTATGGGTGTTCTGAGGACCCCCTGAGACTTACAGCTGGCAGTTGAAGTAAAGGCAGTATTGTGTAGGATTTTGCTATTAATCTACGGGGTCTATGTCAACTCTGGGTAGTCAGTGTTAGAATTAAACTGCTGCACACTCAGTTGGGGCAGAAACAATAGGCTCCATAATAAAGGATATATTAGATGGAATATGAAAGAGATTACAGAAGGCAAGCCACATGAGGGAATAGCCTGAGATAAGTCTAAGGATAGAACTATTTTGATGTGAGTGGTGGATAGGGAAGACTCAGAATCTGTTATGTGCTAGGGATTAAGTGAAACTATTGTTTGCCTTAGAATTTTGTGATGCTTATTTTAGAAGAAGAGAGACACTTGCTCATTACCACCTGTAGTGACTGAGAGGAGTGGCAGCTGAAGTTTAAGGCAGACAGAAAGAAAATGACAAAGTGCCAAACACTGCAATGGAAAGATGATAGGAACAAGAAGCAGACTGATAAGCTGAGTACCAACTCTGACACTTACTCATTATATGTTCCTAGGCAATTACTTAACCTTTCTAAATCCCCACTTCTTTATCTGTAAAGATAAAGAAATGATTACTGGAAGGGTGATGAAATGTTTGTAATTATCTCTCAATAAAGTGTTTAGTATTTGACAGGTATTATTATGAAAGAATTTCTTATCAAAAAGTAGAATTTTTAAGCTAATGAAATGATTTGAAGACATCAAAATAGAGCCTATTAGAACATCTCTAGTATAATCTTTTTTACTCGTACCTCTATATAACCTTTCAACAATTTTAAGCTCCAAAGTAACTTAAAACTATCCTCTTCTATTTCCACTGTTAATGCCCTCTTCCAAACCAGAATTATCTCTTACTCAGACCACTAAAATAGCCTCCTAACCCAGTTTTCCCAGCAAGTTTCACACTCAGTAATCTATTCAGGGACCAAAAATGCACTTGGCTTGGCCTTCTACTACAAAAATCCATACTTTTCATAATGCCAGCAGAGGCTGAGTAATGTGGTTCCTACCTGTCTCTCCAACCTCGACTCACATTTCACTCTCGCTTGCTCATGGGGCCCAGCAATACTGGCTTTCTTTCAGTTCTTCAAACACACCAAGCTTTCCCCTCTTAGAAGGGCTTTCACAGGGGTTCATCCCTCTTCCTGGAGTTTTCTTCTTTACTAACACACTGAATAGTAAGATCTAGCAGTAAACCTAGTACTACAGTAGTTATGAAATAGTGATGAGCACAAATAATAATTCAATATGTTGATTTCCATTCATGTCAAAATCATGGAACTAATACTATTATGGTTTGCTGCATATACCATAATTGGAAGAAATACTAAGTTTCACTTAGAGTTTACTAAATATCAATATTTTTCTATGTTTTTAGAGATGGAGGGAAAGAGATAAAAACATTGATGTGAGAGACATTGATTGACTGCCTCCTGTGCAAGCCCCAACCAGGGGCTGACCCTGCAATCTAGGTTGTGCCCTGACTGGGATTCAATCCCATGACCTTCTAGTGCATGAGATGACTCTCCAACCAACTGAACACTGGCCAGGGAAAGATGCATTTTTCTCCTTCTCATCTAACTTCATTGACTCCCTAAATTCTATACAAAGAAATCCAAAATTAGCAATCTCTGAGTTAGAGTATTCCTTTAAAAACATGTTGCCACTCCTCTGCTCAAATCACCTCATTCAGAATAAAATGGCTTTACACCTACCTCATTTAGAGCAGAATTCAAAGTCCATACCTAAGTCCAAAAAATCCAAATCACCTGCAGGTACACCCTTCCTCCCACATGTACCTACCACACCAACACCCCATACATCCTGCTATTTTGCTGATCTCCTTTCACACAATTCCCTCTTGCTCACACAATGGCAGAAGCCCAAATGCTGGAAGCTATACTGAAGACTATTACTTGGAGGGGAAGAGCAGTGGAATATATACAAATGCATGTGTGCGCACGCACACACACACACACATACACACACACACATCTTATTTTGGGGGTGGTAACAGAAAACATTTAGATAGTCTAAGAGAAAGAAAGGCTAATAATGAACTGAAATTTAAATATGGGTAAAAGTTTTCTTTGGAGGGGAAGTGAAGGAAACCTTCTACTTGAAATTAAGTGGTGTGTTAAAGAATAATAATAAAAAGATTAGTAAGTGAGGGAAGAAATGAAATAGGTCATTTATAAACTCATGGTAAAAAAAACCCACAAAAACTTATTTTTTCTCCCAGGCCTAGTGTTTTGATGGGAGCTTGTAAGATAATATCTTGAAGACACTGTTTCCTTACTGATCAGCTAACTTATTACGTATAATGCCCCGCTTTATTCAATCATTTCTTTTTTTTTAATATATTTTATTGATTTTTTACAGAGAGGAAGGGAGAGAGATAGAGAGTTAGAAACATCGATGAGAGAGAAACATCGACCAGCTGCCTCCTGCACATCTCCCACTGGGGATGTGCCCGCAACCCAGGTACATGCCCTTGACCGGAATCGAACCTGGGACCCCTCAGTCCGCAGGCCGACGCTCTATCCACTGAGCCAAACCGGCTTCGGCTGTTCAATCATTTCTTACTTACCTGAACACAGGCTTCTTGTCAGTTCTCTGCCAACCATCCAGGGCTCTTTCCCTTGTTCCAATAAGGAGATAACATGAGGCTTAGGTATGTAAAGTCCTGCTCACAAGAAAAGATACAAAACATGGTTATGCTATGGGTAAATCAGATCCATGTAAGATGCAGTCCCTTGATGATCAAAAAAGAGATGCCACTACAGGAATAGCCAGAGAAAAAAGATGAAGCTTCAGCTATAGCCAATTGGAACTTTCAGTTTCCTATTCTTCCTTTTCATTTCAGTTCCAACCACTCATTTAGGAATAGAGAACAGGAATTCAGCTAGTAACTAAAAAAGCAGCTAAGAAATTCACTGTGGAAGAAAAAAGGCATTCCAGAAGAGAACTCTAAATTATTGGTATAAATGACATTACCCACTGACAGCAGATTGCTGTAGTTCTCCAGCATTACATCTCTGTACAAGTCCCTCTGAGCTGGGTCCAGGCATCCCCACTCCTCCTGAGAGAAATCTATGGCCACATCCCTGAATATCATTGATTCCTGAAACAATAAAGACATGTATACTTGTGTAATAAAAGAAACACTTCAGGCTTGTGTAGCCCGCCCTCATCCAAGGAACAGCAGCCTCCTGATCACCACACCCTCTGTCTGAGGAACAGCAGCTGTGTGTGAAGCCTCCACCCACCAGCCAGAGGAGTCACCACAACTGTGAACAGCACCCACCAGAGGAACTGCTGCCAACTGAGGAGCAGCTGCTACCACAACCGCCCGAGGAGCAACCTCAGCCCGAGAAGCCACTGCCACCCAAGGAGCAGCCACTGAACGACTCAACATCTAGATATGGCTGTACGATAAAACATGGGTAGACAAAGAAACCCCCAAAGGAAAGAAAAGGAAGACTCGCCAGAAAAGCAGCTAAGTGATACAGAGGCATGCAACATGGCAGAAAAAGAATTCAGATTAAGGGTCCTAGAGTGCATAACCAGATGGAGGAAAAAATCAACAACTTATGCAAGAAGCAAGAAGAAACAGATGAAAAAATCAATAAATTATGTAAGAACCAAGAAGAAATGAAGAGTGATATAGCTGTAATAAAAAACACCATTGAAAGTTTACACAGTAGAAATGGAGAAGCGGAGGACCAAATTAGCGAATTAGAAAAAAGGGAAACAAAACACACCCAAACTGAACAGCAATTGGAGAAAAAAATTAAAAGACAGGAGGAGAGCCTAAGGGAGCTATGGGAGAACATGAAACGAAACAACATATGAATAATAGGGTTGCCGGAACAACAGAAAGAGGAACAAGGGTTAGAAAACCTATTTGAAGAAATAATATTAGAAAACTTCCCTGAGGTGGGGAAGAAAAAAATCACACAAGCACAGAGAGTCCCAAACAAGGTGAACCCGAAAAGACCCACACCAAGACACATCATAATTACCTTGGCAAATGTTCAGAACAAAGAATCTTAAAGGCTGCAAGAGAGAGATAGAAAGTTACATTCAAGGGATCTCCCATTAGATTATCGAATGATTTCTGAACAGAAACACATCAGGCAAGAAAAGAATGGACAGAAATTTACAAAGTAATGCAAAACAAGGACTGAATCCAAGAATACTCTATCCAGCAAGGCTATCATTCAAAATTGAAGGGGAAATAAGAAGCTTCACAGACAAAAAAAGGCTAAGGATTTAATCACCACCAAGCCAGCAATGCAAGAAATGCTAAAGGGACTGGTGTAAAAAGAAGAAATAAAAAGCTCAGAAAGAAAACAGCCACACAAAAAAGAAATGGCTACAAACAAGTACCTTTCAATAATAACTTTAAATGTAAATGAACTAAATGCTCCAACCAAAAGACATCGAGTGGCTGAATGGATAAAAAACCATGACCCAAAATATTTGCTGTCTACAAGAGACCCACCTCAGAATAAGGGACTCACACAGACTGAAAGTGAAGGGATGGAAAAATATCTTTCAGGCAAATGGAAATGAAAAAAAAGCTGGGGTAGCAATACTTATATTGGACAAAATAGACCTCAAAGTGAAGGCCATAAGAAGAGATAAGGAAGTCCACTTCATCATACTAAAGGGATCAATACAACAAGAAGATATAACCCTGATAAACATATATGCACCCAATGCAGGAGCACCCAAATACATAAAAATACTCCTGGAAGATATTAAAGGAGAGATCAACAACAATACAATCATAGTAGGGGACATTAATACACCACTGACAACACTGGATAAATCCTCTAAACAAACAATCAGCAAAGAAACAGCAATCCTAAATGACTCACTAGATCAGATGAACTTAATTGACATCTTCAGAACATTTCACCCCAAAGCCACGGAATATACATTCTTCTCAAGGGCTTATGGGACATATTAAAAAATAGACCGCATATGGGGTCACAAACAAAGTCTCCCCAAATTCAAGAAGAATGAAATCATACCAAGCATCTTCTCAGACCATGATGGCATAATATTAGAAGAAATAAACTACAATAAAAACAACCCAAAATCCTCAAACACTTGGAAGCTGAATAGCATGTTATTAAATATTGATTGGGTTACCAATGAGATCAACGAAGAAATTTAAAACATCCTGGAAACTAATGACAATGAAAACACAACAATCCAAAACCTATGGGACACAATGAAAGCAGTCCTGAGAGGGTAGTTTATAGCTCTACAGGCCTATCTCAAAAAACAAGAAAAAATGGTAGTAAATCATCTAACTCTACAACTCAAAGAATTAGAAAGAGAGCAACAAGAAAAGCCCAGAGTGAGCAGAAGGAAGGAGATAATAAAGATCAGAGCAGAAATAAATGACACAGAGACCAAAAAAACAATACATAAAATCAATGACAAAGAGCTGGTTCTTTGAAAGGATAAACAAGATTGATGAACCCCTAGGCAGGCTCACCAAGAAGCAAAGAGAGAGGACCCAAATAAACAAAATCAGAAATGATAGAGGCGAAATAACAACAGACCCCACAGAAATACAAATGATTGTTAAATAATACTATGGACAACTATACTCCAACAAACTAGACTACCTGGAAGAAATAGACATATTCCTAGAAAAATACAACATTCCAAAACTCAATCAGGAAGAATCTAAAAATCTCAATAGGCCAATAACTATGGAAGAAATTGAAGCAGTCATCAAAATCCTTCCAGCAAAAAAAGCCCAGGACCGGACGGCTTCAAGGGGAGTTTTACCAAACATTCAAGGAAGAACTAAAACTTATCCTCCTCAGACTACTACAAAAATTCAAGAGGAAGGAACACTTCCAAGCTCATTCTATGAAGCCAGGATCACCCTAATACCAAAACCAGGTAAAGACAACACAATGAAAGAGAATTACAGACCAATATCCCTCATGAACATAGATGCCAAAATCCTCAACAAAATCTTAGCAAATCAGATCCAGCAGTACATCAGAAAGATCATACACCATGACCAAGTAGGATTTATCCCAGGGATGCAAGGATGGGACAATATCAAAAAATCAATAAATGTGATACATCACATAAACAAAATGAAAGAAAAAAACCACATAGTCATATCAATTGATGCAGAAAAAGCATTTGACAAAATCCAACACCCATTTTTGATAAAAACTCTCAGCAAGGTGAGAATAGAAGGATCATACCTCAACATAATAAAAGTCATATATGACAAACCCACAGCCAACATCATACTCAATGGACAAAAACTAACACCATTTCCCCTAAGAACAGGAACATGACAGGGATGCCCCCTTCCGTTCGATATAGTACTGGAAGTATTAGCCATTGCAATTAGACAAGAAGAAGAAATAAAATGCATCCAAATTGGAAAAGAAGAAGTAAAACTGTCCTTATTTGCAGATGACATGATATTATACATACAAAACCCTAATGACTCCATCAAAAAACTATTAGACTTAACAAATGAATTCGGCAATGTAGCAGGATACAAAATTAACGCCAAGAAATCTATGGCATTTCTATACACCAATAGTGAACTTACAGAAAGAGAGTCTAAAAAACAATCCCATTTACCATCGCACCAAAAAAATTAAGCTACCTAGGAATAAACTTAACTAAGGAGGTAAAAGACCTCTACTCAGAAAACTACAGGACGTTGAAAAAAGAGACAGAGGAAGACATAAACAAATGGAAGAACATACCATGTTCATGGATTTGTAGAATCAACATCATTAAAATGTCCGTATTACCCAAAGCAATCTATACATTTCAACGCCATATTTCACAGGCCTACAACGAACTCTCCAAAAATTCATCTGGAATAAAAAAAGACCCTGAATAGCTGCAGCGATCCTGAGAAAGAACAAAGTAGGTGGGATCTCAATACCAGATATCAAGCTGTATTACAAAGCCACTATTCTCAAAACTGCCTAGTATTGGCACAAGAACAGACATATAGATCAATGGAATAGAATAGAGAGCCCAGAAATCAGCCCGAACCAATATGCTCAATTAATATTTGTCAAAGGAGGCAAGAACATACAATGGAGTCAAGATAGTCTCTTCAATAAATGGTGTTGGGAAAATTGGACAGATACATGCAAGAAAATGAAACTAGACCACCAACTTACACCATACACAAAAATAAACTCAAAATGGATAAAAGACTTAAATGTACAACGGGAAACCATAAAAATTCTAGAAGAATCCAAAGGCAACAAAATCTCAGACATCTGTCGAAGCAATTTCTTCACCGATACAGCTCCTAGGGCATTGGAAACTAAAGAGAAAGTAAACAAATGGGACTACATCAAAATAAAAAGCTTCTGCACAGCAAAAGAAACCATCAACAAAATAACAAGAAAACCCACTGCGTGGGAAAACATATTTGTCAATGTTATATGTGATAAGGGCCTAATCTCCAAAATTTATAGGGAACTCATACAACTTAACAAAAGGAAGATAAACAATCCAATAAAAAAATAGGCAAAGGACCTAAATAGACACCTTTCAAAAAAGGATATTCAGAAAGCCAAGAGACATATGAAAACATGCTCAAAGTCACTAATCATCCAAGAGATGCAAATCAAAACAACAATGAGGTACCATCTCACACCTGTCAGAATATCTATCATCAACAAATCCACAAACGACAAGTGCTGGAGAGGATGTGGAGAAAAAGGAATACTCGTGCACTGCTGGTGGGAATGCAGACTGGTGCAGCCACTATGGAAGACAGTATGGAGTTTCCTCAAAAAGTTAAGAATGGAACTCCCATTTGACCCAATGATTCCACTTCTAGGAATATATCCCAAGAAAACAGAAACACCAATCAGAAATGATATATGCACCCCTATGTTCATAGCAGCACAATTCACCATAGCTAAGATCTGGAAACAGCCTAAGTGTCCATCAGTAGATGAATGGATTAGAGAACTGTGGTATATCTACACAATGGAATACTATGCTGTCGTAAAAAAGAAGGAACTCTTACCATTTGCAACGGCATGGATGCAACTGGAGAGCATTATGCTAAGTGAAATAAGCCAGTCAATGAAGGAAAAACACCACATGATCTCATTCACTCATGGATAATAAGGACCATTATAAACTTATGAACAAAAATAGATACAGAGACAGAGCTGCCTCGAACAGACTGTCAAACTACAGTGGAAGGCCGGGAAGGGTTGAGGGGCGGGCGGGGGGGGGGGGCGGTAAGAGATCAACCGAAGGACTATGCATATAAGCATAACCAATGGACACAAGACACTGCGGGGTAGGGGAGGCCGGGGGATTGTTAAGGGTGGGGGAAAAAAGGAGACATATGTAATACTCTTTGTAATACTTTAAGCAATAAAACAATAAAAAATAAAAAAATAAAAAGAAACACTTCAGACTTTTGCACTTATAATGTGGGATAAAGCAAACAAGCAATTATACTAGTGTCATTGAGAACCAGAATCTTTGTATCTCAGAAACAGAAGTAAGAGTAATACGTTAAAAAAACAAACAAATGACATCAAAATTACAACAAAACTACAGAATAACCATCATTCAGAACTGTCTGAAACCTAGTAGGATGGAAATCCTACAACTAGGGACTTAAAGAAAAAGCCATATTGAGACTTGTAGGAGAGTCAGAGATCAGTAACGGGCTGGTCCCACAACCACATATGGTGAATACAAATCAGGAGAGTTATCTCAGCTGCAGAGGATCCTCCTAAAAAGTAAGGGATCCCAGACTCACATAGGCCCCCCAGCCCAGGGTCCCAGTGCCAGGAAGAGAACTCCCCATAACTCTGGCTGTAAAAAACAGTCCGGTTTGAGGCTGCATGAGAAGGATGGCTGTTGGAGTCCCAGGCAGTTCCTCTTAAAGGGCCCATGCACAGACTTACTGGAACTCACTCCCTCTGAGTTCCAGCGCTGGGGCAGCAGCTGCAAAGAGGCACCAAGGACAAATAGGGAGGAACTAAGTTGTCTGGCATCAGGTGCAATAGGTGGGGGGCAGCTTTCTGCCAGACAAAAGTGCTGGCAGACTCTATTGCTTATTTGTTGAGCCCTCCCCCCAAAAAGCAGGCAGATGGGTGCCATATCCGAGTCTCCATCAACCTGGCTCACATTTATTCACCTTGCTCTAGTGATGCCCGAAGACCATGCCCCACCCAACTTGTGGGCACACGCAAGTTGTTACCAGTGGTTTTTACATAGAAATGGCCTGTCTTGGCTCATGCTTCAAACTTTCCTAAAATCTCTCAAATGAGCAGCATCTGACCTCAGCATTCTCTGTACCTCTTGCTAAGTGGCCCAGGCATAGCACTAGCAGCAGCTGGCCTTGGTTCATAGCATGGCCTCACGTGGGCACTTCCAAACTCAGCACAAGTAGCAGCCACCTACATATTGCTTTGTAGCTCATTCTAGATGGCCCCAGACAGAACACAGGCAATAGCCAATCTTGATCTGGACTTACAGGGAGGCCCAGAACTAGAGTACCCAGTGGACAGCTTCAGACCACATTGAAGCACCACCCAATCACCTCCAGAAGGGTCACATTCAAGGGGCAGACTCAGGAGGCACCAGAGCCCCACTGAAGTAAGTCTTCCTCTGTGCCGGGCCCCTGCACAGCTGATCCTCCAAGAAGGTCAGTGCTTATTGCCAATGCTTGCAGCCAATTGGCCTGGGGGTAAATCCCTCCCAATGATGTGCCAACAGCAATCAGGCTCAACTACAACATGAGGGTGTACACAGCCCACATGGAGAGGGGCACACCTGGAGTGCCCAGCTTCGGTGACAGGAGAGGCTGTGCTACTTGAACCCTATAGAGCAGTGGTTCTCAACCTTCCTAATGCTGTGACCCTTTAATACAGTTCCTCATGTTGTGGTGAACCCCAACCATAAAATTATTTTTGTTGCTACTTCATAACTATAATTTTGCTACTGTAAACAATATGTAATTATATATGTGTTTTCCGATGGTCTTAGGCAACCCCTGTGAAAGGGTCGTTTGACCCCCAAAGAGTTCGTGACCCACAGTTTGAGAACCGCTGCTATAGAGTATCTACTACGTTAGTCCACTCTACCAAGCCCAGGAGACACAATAGCTCTACCTAACACATAGAAACAAACACAGGGAGGCTGCCAAGATGAGGAGTCAAAGAAACATGTCCCAAATGAAAGAATAGAATAGAATTCCAGAAAAAGAACTAAACAAAACGGAGACAAGAAATCTAGATATAGAGTTCAAAAAACTGGTTATAAGGATGCTCAATGAACTTAGGGAGAACTTCAAAACTGTAAAAAAGAACCAAACAGAAATGAAGGATACACTAATGTAAATGAATAGTTTATGTACAAAACTTTTTAAATTTTGTATTATTTTGAAACTTTGCTTCTTTGGGGTTGGGGCACACTGGCCACCCTGTCTGGCTGTGAGAGCTTGTTACAGTCTGGGCTGGCAGTGTGCTGATCTTTAAGTTTCTTTCCCTACCTAATGCCTCATTTTTAGTGAGGTTTCTGTGAGGTCTGTAAGGTGCACATCCTGTAGCTTATTGGCTTAAAATGTACTCTCCTTTGGTGTGGTCCCTTTGGGGGCCAATTGGGAGAAAGAGAAACCAATAGTGCAACTGTTTTGATACTGAAAATTGTGTATCCTTTTAAAATAAAGAACCAGTCCCTCCAAAAAAAATTTAAAAATGATAAAAATTTGTAACAACATGGATGGATCTAGAGCAGCAGTCGCCAACCTTTCGGATCTCACAGACCACCAGTGGTCCGCGGACCACCTGTTGGTGACTGCTGCTCCAAAGGTTTCCTTAAACCAGTGGTCACCAACCTTTCGGACCTCACGAACCACCTGATCTAGAGTATTATGCTAAGTGATATAAGTCAGGCAGAGAAAGACAATACGGGTTTCACTTATAGTATATGGACTCTAAAAACAAAGAAAGCAAAAACAGATTCACATAAACAGAGACCAAAAGAATGGTTACCAGAAAGGAGGAGGCAGGGAAATGGTTGAAAAATAGAAAGGAAATACAGTCAATAACATTGTGATACGTTTACATGGTGACAGATAATTACTAGAATTATGATAAGGTATAAAAATGGTAAGGTAGAAAAATGTTGATTCACTATATTGTACACATGAAACGAATATAACCAAAAAAATATTGTTTACCAACTATACTTAAGTTTTTAAAAGTCCTAGACGAGGGGTGGGCAACCTTTTTGTGAGTGCGTGCCAAAACCAGCAAAATCTCTGACTCAAAATTCTTCTGCATGCCAACCCTATATGATGATGAAAAATACATTTATTTTTTAACATATACATGTACACTGATAGTCCGACAGAAAATTTTATGACTCCGTTTGATATTATCAGTGCGACTTTTGCTGCTGCATCACTGATGACAGAGATTTTACATCAGGTTTATATTTCGTGGTTTTCAGAGATATGCACGAGCTACTACTTTCATTCGTCAGGCTACTCCTATTATGAGACTTAACAAAATTCATCACTGAGAACAAAGATTCACAAGCATATGTGGATGAAAACATGGAGAGTAACACTGTTGCAAAGTTTTTTAAACAGAATAAATTTTCTGGAATGGCATTCTAAGTCCTCAACAGTTCGTTTTCGAGACTTCTCTCTGGTAATCCTGTCTCTAATCGCTTTTTTTCAATGTTTTCCAAGTCAACTCTAAGGTCAATAAATTTCTGTTTCCCAATTGAGCTACTCTGAAATTCAATCAACTGCATTTCAAAGTCAGCCATGTCTATCCATGAAAACATTTGTAAGTTTAGTTCCTCCAGTTTTTATGCTGTCTGGAAAACTCATGAATTTTGCTGTCTCTTCCAGTTCTCTGAATTTCGCAAATCTTGAGAAGAATTGCTCAATAGTTGACTCGATGATGTTTAAAAACAGCTTTTGAAGGCATTGACAGTCTGTTCTGTCATCTTTTGGGAGGTCTTTGATGTGCCTCTTGAGGTTTGGGAAATATCTAAATCTCTCACCATCTACATCCCTCTTAAAGACTTCCAGTTTCTTTTCAAAAGCCTTTATGTAACCAAACATAACATCAAGTGTCTTGCCAGTTCCTTGTAATTTAACATTTAAGTCATTCAAATGTTCACAAAAATTGTAAATGGAAGATTATAAAAGAGGGTTTCGCGTGCCAGCAAAAGTTACTGGTGGGCCATGTTTGGCACGCGTGTCACGGGTTGCCCACCCCTGGCCTAGACAGTAGCAATGAACAATATAAATGAAAAGAACCAGGGCTCTTTTGGAAAAGAGATAATTTCAGGATTCAGTCAAAAATTAAAAGATGAGTTTAAATATTCTGTTATGTCAGAAATCAAGAGAGCTATCAAAAACTATTAGAATCAGGAAGACTCCAAGATAGCTGCAGCAGCTGGAAGCTGTGTCCACTTATTCCCTGCCCCAAACAAGATTTGCAGCTAAATTACAGAGCAGTCAACTTAAAAAACCAATTGAAGTATAGCTGATCTGAAATATTCTAACCAAGGAGCATAGAAGAAGCCAGATAGAGACTGGTAAGAGAAGTGGAGACACAGAACTAGAGAGCCCCCTCACACAGGTGCAGAGGCTGAGAAGTTGGGGGGATACCACAGCTTCAAAACTCCCTACCTACGGATCTCCATGCAGGGATCCTCAACTCAGAGCAAAAATGATGGGAATGGGATGCCACATAGCAGTGGACAGTGGGAATCAGTGGAGATTCTGTCTGCCTGGGAGGTTCAAACACTACCATACTGAGGAAGGAACAATCCCAACGTTGCAGCACCAGCCTTGGGAGTTCACTCTGGATTCTGATTGCTGGAGAGGCTACACTGCCGTACTCAGGTCCTGCAGAGGGGTCTGCTGGCTACACCCAGCAGTGACTTCGAGGGTCCCTCTATTCTCTGAAAAGACTTAGGCTACAAGTCAGTGACTATAGTGTGTGGCTTAGGAGAGAGAAATGGTCACTCCTACCTCTAGCACAGAGTCGTCAACCCTCCCACAAAACTGCTGCTTGGCCTGCCTCTCCCTGCTGGCTTTGGGGAAATGGGGGAGCTGGACATTCAGCCCTTTCTGCTGAGTTAGGAGCCCAAGAAGAGCTTGTAATTTTGACCCCATCCTGCTGAGAGAGATCAGAGTGCCATGCAAGGCTAATTTTTGGCCCTCTCCTGCTTGGTTTGGTGGCACAAGGGTGATGATGAGCTGTGTAGAGCTGGGATTTTTGGACTGTGTCTCCAGGGGAGGCTTCTGTCTGGGAGCCAGATGGGCAAGTGCTATGCTCTGTAGCTATACTGTTGTAAAGCAAATCTGAGCTCCCTTAAATTAGGAGCCTGCATTGTCCTGGGAAGGAAAGGGGGCTCCCCTTCTATAGGTAGTGTGCACTATCCCCAATGGAAGACTGTTTGGATAAGCCCTGAAAAGTCTCCAGTACCCCTGCTAGGCACTGTTACATGGGGAAAATGAGAGTGGCCCAAAGTGTGAGACCTCTATGGGTAGTATTTGGGATGAGGACAAAGTGCTTAAACTCCTCCTGCAGGTTGGGCCAGCTTCATCCTCAATGGGAGACTCTTTCAATTTATGCCCCTAATCCCCAGAGTGGCTGAACTTGCTACTGCAGAAGAACAGCTGGCTGCACCCAACCTGAACTTGCAGCAAGCCCCGCTAGGGATAACTAGAGTTGGAGACAGAGGGGTTAACTATGAAGCAGGAACTAATTTCCCCTCATTGAGTGCCTGACTGTGTGATCACAAGGCAACCTAGGAAGGGAGGTAGAGTCGCTGACATGTGGAGGTGAACCTCAGAGTGCTGGAGGCTAAGACCAGCAGGTCATAATAAATGCGAAAAGTCCTCAAAAGGCTGATAGGACTTTGATATTCAGCAGGGCTGAAAATTTGCATATTATTACCTGCTGCTGGCTGAACAGCTGAAGGCAATTCCCCTAACCTGATAATCTTTTACTGTTTACCAAACCTTACCTTTGATATGTGTGTTTGCTTTGCTAAAGGGCAAAATGTGTGAATAAAAGCCATGGGTCTGGACAATCAGAAAGCCCACTTCACTAGAGGGTGAGGCCTCCGCCTGGCTTTCCCATATGCCTTCCAAATTTATATATCTTGTCTAGTCTCTTCATTTATGTCGTAGCCCTTTCTCCAAATTCCTGAACCCTTGCTGCGAAAAGACTGCAGCATCAGAGAGTCCTTTCACAGATCTGCCCCAACTTCTAAGCTTAAAGACAATCCTTTTATACAGATGTACCTCTCCCACACACACTCAGGTCCAGTAGACACCGACACAAACAGTGAAAAGCATGGTAACAACAGACAGATAGCCCAAGGCCAGCTACATACAGACATCTGACAGCAACCTGCACTTGAACATGGTGATTGAGGTTTATCCCTATAGTCACCCAGCCTAAAGGGTTAACTCCAGGCAAAAAAGGACCAGCTACAACAGGGGGTGCACATAACCTGTAAGAAACATTCCTGGAGCACAGAGCTCAGGTGATTGGAAAGACTGTGCCACTGAGCCCAACAAGATTTCTTGAGACTGCACTTTTCCAACACTTACACACATGGTCAGGGTTGAGCCTTACAGTCAGTCAGCCTGAGGGTACTACCCAAGAATGGGCAAACAGCAAAAAAGACCCAATTACAACAGGACGCACATAACCCACACAAGGTACATTCTTAGAGCACCCAGCTCAGGAGATCAAGGTGACTGCACCACTTCATCCCACAAGACACCTACTACATCTGGCCAACCTGAACACTATGAGTCATAGCAGATCTATCTAATACATAGGGGGAAAAACAAAAACACAGAGACCAAAATGGGGAGAAAAAGAAGCAGGACCCAAATGAAAGAATAGAAGAGCTATCCAAAAAAAAGAGCTAAATGATATGGAGGCAAGCAAATTATCAGATACAGAGCTAAAAGTACGTTATAAGGTAGCTCAAGGAACTTACTGAGAACTACAACAGCATGAAAAAGAACATAGAAACCATGGAAAATATCCATGAAGAATGAAGAATGGCATCAAGACTACTATACTACAAGGAATAAAAAGTAGGTTAGATGAAGTAGTGTATCAAATCAGCAATATGGAAGACTAGGAAGAAAAAATACTCAATAAGAGCAGAAAAAAAATTTAGAAGCTTGAGGATAGCTTAAGGATACTTTGGAACAACATGAAACGTAAAAACATCACACCATAGGGGTACCGGAAGGATAAGGAAGTGAGTTAGGGGTCAGCCTGTGGACTGAAGGGTCCCAGGTTCAATTCTGGTCAAGTGCATATATCTTGGTTGCAGGTTCAATCCCCAGTCTTGGTCAGGGTGTGTGTGGGAGGCAACCAATCTCTCGGTCTCTCCCCCTCCCTTCCACTCTCTCTAAAAATCAATGGAAAAAATATCTTTAGGTGAGGATTAAAAAAAGAAGAAAGTGAGCAAGGGATAGAGAACCTGTTTGAAGAAATAATGACAGAAAACTTCCCTAACCTGGTGAAGGAAAAAATTCACAAAAGTTCAGGAAGCACAGAGAATCCCAATCAACATGAACCCAAAGAGACACACACCAAGACAAATCATAATTAAATAGAAAAAGATTAAAGACAAAGAGAGAATCTTAAAGAGAGACAGTCAGTTACTTACAAGGAAGTTCCAATAAGGCTGTCAGCTGATTTCTCAACAGAAACACTTCGGGCCAGGAGGGATTATCATAAAATATTCAAAGCAATAAATGACTACTCTATCTGGCTAGGCTATCATTTAAATGGAAGGAGAAATAAAGAGCTTCTCAGACTGCACAAGGCTAAAGGAGTTCATTACCACCCAACCATCACTGCAAGAAATGTTAAAGGTTCAAACCAGTTGCTTTTAAAAAAAATAAGAAATAGAGAAACATAGGTATAAAGAAAAAAGTGCAATAAATAAGTACCTATCAATAATGATCTCAAATGTAAATGGATCAAATGCTCCATTCAAAAGACATAAGGTATTTGAATGGATAAAAAACATAACCCATATATATGACCTATATCTATGAGAGACTCATCTCAGAACAAAAGATTCACATAGGCTGAAAGTGAATGGATGGAAAAAATATACCATGCAAATAGAAATGAAATAAAAACTGTGGCAGCAATACTTATCTACACTAATAAAAGAGAAACATGGTAATTAGCGTACGACCGCTACCCTTTTCATTGGCTAATCAGTGAGTATATGCAAATTAACTGTCAGCCAAGATGGCGGCCGGCAACCAGGCACTGAAGCGAGCATGAGGCTTGCTTGCTGCGAACTCCAACATTCCCCGCCTCACTTGCCGGCCTCTCAGCTGCAACTCTAAGCAACTATGTACTATGTTGCAAATAAGAAGCTAAACAAAACCCCAGAAATCAGTCAGACTGAAAGCCAGGCGGACCGAAACTTTGTATCGATGTTTTCAGCAGCGAGGCCTCAGAGCTAAAGCTGGCCCAGAATAAAAAAAAAGAAAAGAAAAGAAAACAAGGAGCGGTTGGGAGCTTCAATCACTCGCCACCCGGAAAACAGCCCTCAGCCCCTCACCCAGACTGGCCAGGCACCCCAGTGGGGACCCCCACCCTGATCCAGGATACCCTTCAGGGCAAACCAGCCAGCCCCCACCCATGCACCAGGCCTCTATTCTATATAGTAAAAGGACAATATGCCTCCCAGCACCGGGATCGGCAGAGCAGTGAGGCTCCCAGCACCGGGATCAGCGTGACGGGGGCAGCGCCCAAACCCCCTGATCAGCCCTGCTCTGTGTGTGACAGGGGGCGGGGCCACAACCTCCCTATCTGCCCTGCTCTGTTCGTGACAGGGGAAGGCGCCCCAACCCCCTGATCAGCCCTGCTCTGTGCCTGATAGGGGGGAGCTCCCCAATCCCCTGATTGCCCTGCGGCTCTGTGTTTGACAGGGTGCAGCACACCAACCCCCTGATCGGCCCTGCTCTGTGTGTGACAGGGTGCAGCGCCCCAACCCCCCCCCCACGGGCCCTGCTCTGTGTGTGACAGGATAGAGCCATAACCTCCCCATTGGCCCTGCCCTGAGTGTGACAGGGTGCAGCGCCCCAACCCCCAGATCCGCCCTGCTCTGTGTGTGACAGGGGGCGGTGCCCCAGCTCCCCTATCGGCCCTACTCTGTGAGTGACAGGGGGGAGCTCCTCAATCCCCTGATGGGCCCTGCTCTGTGCGTGACAGGGTACAGAGCCCCAACCCCCCTGATGGGCCCTGCTCTGTGCGTGACAGGGTACAGAGCCCCAACCCCCCTGATGGGCCCTGCTCTGTGAGTGACAGGGGACAGCACCCCAACCCCCTGATCAGCCCTGCTCTGTGAGTGACAGGGGGCAGTGCCCCAACCGCCCGATCAGCCCTGCTCTGTGCGTGACAGGGGGTGGCGCCACAACCTCCCCATCGACCCTGCCTTGAGTGTGACAGGGGGCGGTGCCCCAACCCCCCAATCGGCCCTACCTTGAGCGTGACTGAGGGTGGCATCGCAACCTCCCTATCCGCCCTGCTCTGTGCATGACAGGGCGGCGCCCCAACTCCCCAATCGGCCCTGCTCTGAGCCTGACCAGGGGCTGCACTTAGGGATTGGGCCTGCCCTCTGCCACCCAGGAGCAGGCCAGGAGGGATTATCATAAAATATTCGACCTGCTGAGCTCCCCAATCCCCTGATTGCTCTGCGGCTCTGTGTTTGACAGGGTGCAGCACACCAACCCCCTGATCGGCCCTGCTCTGTGTGTGACAGGGTGCAGAGCCGCGCAGGCCGGGTTGGGGGACCCCCTTCACCCCGCCCCCCGAGAACACAAATTTTTGTGCACCGGGCCTCTAGTATATGATAAACTAGACTTCAAAACACAGGCCATAACAAGAGACAAAGAATACAGGTAATACTAAAGGGACTGACCCAACAAGAGGATATAACCCTTATAAGCACATATTCACCAAATATAGGAACACCTAAATATATAAAATAATTTTTTAAAATATATTTTTATTGATTTGAGAGAGGAAGGGAGAGGGAGAGAGAGATGGAAACATCAATGATGAGAGAGTATCATTGATTGGCTGCCTCCTGCCCGCCCCCACCGGGGATGTGCCCCTGAATGGAATCGAACCTGGGACCTTTCAGTCCCCAGGCTGACGCTCTATCCACTGAGCCAAACCAGCCAGGGCTATAAAATAATTTTTGATGGACATTAATAGAGAGATCAACAGCAATATAGTCCTATTATGAGAATTTAATACCCCTGTCTTCACAGGATAGATCTTACTGAAAAAAATAATAATAAAGTCAACAATGAAACAGTGACCTTAAATGACACCCTAAATCAGTGGATATAATTGATATTTACATAACATTTAATCCCGGAGAGGAGACCAAGATGGCAGCATAGGTAAACACCAGAGACTGCTGTCGCAAACAACCACTTCAAAAATACAACTAAAAGACGGAACGGACATCACCCAGAACCACAGGAAGGCTGGCTGAGGAGAGACTCTTCAACTAGAAGGAAAGACAACAGCATACCGAGGCTCAGAGGAGGCGCAGTGTGGAAAATATAAAGGTGCGGAGGTGTGCGCGCAAAGCGGGATGGTGGCTGAGGGCGCGGTTGTTGTTTTCAATCAGGAGGGAGTCTCAGACTCTGAGCTCCAGATCCGGGCGAGTCTCTAGGGACTCAGACTCAAACGGGAGAAGCGGGATTGTCTGGCATCAGTTGGAACGTGAGGGCAGCTTTCTCTCCGAGGTTTGCAGCAGGTTGCTGGGGTTCTGAGAAGCAGAGCCTCTGGGAGCGGGACTGAGAGCAGCCATAACTGCTCCCTCCGCCCGCCCTGTTGATCCCGCCCCGCCCAAGCCCTGCACAGAGCCATTTGCCGGATCGCCTCAGGCAAAGGCTAGATTAGCACCTCTCCAGAGGACAGAAGTTTTCCCGTGGCAGACACAGCTGATTCTCACAGCCAGTCGGCCTGGTGGTCAAATCCCTCTAGTATTAACTACAACAATCAAGGCTTAACTAGAACAAGACTGCGCACAAAGACCACAAGGGGGTGCACCAAGAAAGCATAAAAAATGCGGAGACAAAAAAACATGACAGAAATGGAGGATATAGAGCTAAAAAACGCAATTTTGAGGGCTTGCAATAATGTGCTAGGAGCTGCCAATAAACTTGATGAGAGCCTCAGGAACACTAATGAGACCCTCGATGCTATGATAAAGAACCAACTAGAAATTAAGCATACACGGACTGAAATAAAGAATATTATACAGACACCCAATAGCAGACCAGAGGAGTGCAAGAATCAAGTCAAAGATTTGAAATGCGAAGAAGCAAAAAACACCCAACCGGAATAGGAAAATGAAAAAAGAATCCAAAAATACGAAGATAGTGTAAGGAGCCTCTGGGACAGCTTCAAGCGTACAAACATCAGAATTATAGGGGTGCCAGAAGATGAGAGAGAGCAAGATATTGAAAACCTATTTGAAGAAATAATGGCAGAAAACTTCCCCAACCTGGTGAAAGAAATGGACTTACAGGTCCAAGAAGCGCAGAGAACCCCAAACAAAAGGAATCCAAAGAGGACCACACCAAGACACATCATCATTAAAATGCCAAGAGCAAAAGACAAAGAGAGAATCTTAAAAGCAGCAAGAGAAAGAGACTCAATTACCTACAAGGGAATACCCATACGACTCTCAGCTGATTTCTCAACAGAAACTTTGCAGGCCAGAAGGGAATGGCAAGAAATATTCAAAGTGATGAATACCAAGAACCTACAACCAAGATTACTTTATCCAGCAAAGCTATCATTCAGAATTGAAGGTCAGATAAAGAGCTTCACATATAAGGAAAAGCTAAAGGAGTTCATCACCACTAAACCAGTATTATATGAAATGCTGAACGGTATCCTTTAAAAAGAGGAAGAAGAAAAAGGTAAAGATACAAATTGTGAACAACAAACATGCATCTATCAACAAGTGAATCTAAGAATCAAGTGAATAAATAATCTGATGTACAGAATGAACTGGTGATTACAATGAATCAGGGACATAGAAGGGGAATGGACTGACTATTCTTGGGGGGGAAATGGGAATGGGAGATGCGGGAAGAGACTGGACAAAAATCGTGCACCTATGGATGAGGACAGTGCGTGGGGAGTGAGGGCGGAGGGTGGGGCGGGAACTGGGAGGAGGGGAGTTATGGGGGGAAAAAAAGAGGAACAAATGTAATCTGAACAATAAAGATTTAATAAAAAATAAAAATAAAAAATAAAAAAAAAGAAAAAGAAAAAACAAAACAAAACAAAACAAAAAAAACATTTAATCCCAAAGAAGCAGAATATATATTCTTCTCAAGTGTGCAATGACATCCTCAAAGATAGACCACATGTTAGGACACAAAATAAGTCTTAACAAATTCAAGGAGCTTTGAATCATGTCAAACATTCTCCTGGATCACAATGACATAAAACTAGAAATCAACTATAATAATAATAAAAACACTCAAAAAACACTTACACACATGGAGGTTAAACAATAAATGGGTTACCAATGAAATCAAGGAAGAAATAAAAAAGTACCTGGAAACAAATTAAAGTGAACACTCAACAACCCATAACCAATGGGACAACATGAAAGTCCTGAGAAGAAAGTTCATAGCATTACAGAACTACCTCAAGAGGCAAAAAAACAAACAAACAAACAAAAACCCAAAACCTCAAATAAACAATCTAACACTGTACCTAAAGAACAGCAAGAAAAGCCCAGATAAGTAAAGGGGGGAAGAAGGGAATAATAAAGATAAAAGAATAAATAAATGACATAGAAACTAAAAAAAACAACCCAATATTAAAGATCAATGAGACCAATAGCTGGTTTTTTGAAAACATAAACAAGGCCGAAACCGTGGATGGAGCGTCAGCCTGCGGACTGAAGGGTCCCAGGTTCGATTCCGGTCAAGGGCATGTACCTTGGTTGCGGGCACATCCCCAGTAGGAGATGTGCAGGAGGCAGCTGATGGATGTTTCTCTCTCGTCGATGTTCCTAACTCTCTATCTCTCTCCCTTCCTCTCTGTAAAAAAATCAATAAAATATATTTTTAAAAAAAAGAAAACATAAACAAGATTGATGAATCTTTAACCAGACTCATCTAGAAAAAAAAGAGAACGAACCCAAATAAATGAAATCAGAAATGAAAAAGAAGAAGTAACAACTGACATCACAGAAATACAAAGGATTATAATAATATCTATGAACAATTAAACTACAGTCATACCTCGGTTCTCAAACGTCTCCATCTTGAACAAGTCACTTCTCAACCTGACAACCTGTATGATCAGTCACATGTCTCTCAGGTTCAAACAAAGGAGAGAATGAGTCCACTGTTCACATTTCAAGAAATTGTGCTGTGAATATTTTTGTGATTTTTTTTTGCTTTTGTTGCTGCTTATTATTATTATTATTAAATTTTCATTTTTACCGTGCATTTCATTTCCTTTATGTTACATTTTCATTTACATTCCATGTTCTTTTTTTTGTTTTTAAAGTGTTTACTTATAGATTACACAGTACATTAATTATGTACTGTGTATAAGAAAGTTTAACCCTAGCCAATTTGGCTCAGTGCATAGAGCATCGGCCTGCAGATTGAAGGATTCCAGGTTTGATTCGGGTCAAGGGCATGTACCTTGGTTGCAACCAATTGATGTATCTCTCTCACATCATTGTTTCTCTCTCTCTCTGTCTCTCCCTCCCTTCCACTCTCTCTAGAAATCAATGGAAAAATATCCTTGGGTGAGAATTAAAAAAAAAAAGGTTAAAACGGAATTACTGGGGGTCTGGAACAAATAAATTCAATTTACATTATTTCTAATGGGAGAAACTGCTTTGGTTTTTGGAACAAATTGAGTTTGGAACAAATTGAGTTTGAGAACTGAGGTTCCACTGCATATGCCAACAAATTGTACAGCTTGGGTGAAATGAACAAATGCCTAGAAACATACACACACTTTTCCAAAAGTGAATCAGAAAGAGTCAGAAAACCTGAATAGACTGATAACAACTAATGCTATGAAAGCAGTAATAATAAAATAAAAAAAAACTTACAGCAAACAAAAATCCTGGACCAGATGGCTTCACAGGTGAGTTTTACCAAACATTCAATGAAGAACTAATACCTATCCCCTTCAAACTATTCTAAAAAATTCAAGAGGGACGATGACTGACAAGCTCTTTTTATTAAGCCAGCATTATCGCAGGTCCATAACTAGATAAGGACACTGCAAACAATAACAATTATAGGCCAATATCCAGTATGAACATAGATGCTAAAATCTTTAACAACATATTAACAATATATTAAAAATATCATACACCATGACCAAATGGGATCTATTCTGGAGTTTCAAGGCTGGTTCAATATTCCAAGTCAATAAATGTGATACATTACATAAACAAAATGAAAGATAAAAATCACATGGTCATATCAATAGATGCAGAAAAAGCATTCAATAAAATCCAGCATGCATTTATAATAAACACTTTCAGAAAAATAAAGAAATAGGAATAAAGAAATTATATCTTAACAAAATAAGGTATATTAAAAAGCATAAAATGAATAGATTAATATAAGGAGTTCTGAAATCTTTATGGTGTTGAGTCTTGCTTTCTTAGAACACAGAATGACTTTCTATTTACTCAAGTCAATGTTTGTGTCCTTCAGGAATATTTCTTATATATCATGCATAATTCTTATTCAGATTATTCCTAGGTGTCCTCTACTACTTTAAATGGGGTCTTTTCCTGGACCCCACCAGAGCTCCTGCTACCAGCCATGGAAATTGTTGCAGAAAAGGTTTACTGAAGATCAAATAACAACAGATCCCAACACAGCAGCAGTGTAGGTGGAAGCTACACTCACTTGCTCTCAGCCCCAAACCTGATTTATGGCTAAATTATGGAGCAATCAAGCTAAATAAAGAAGGCTAGCTGAATTGAATACTATAACCAAAGAATCACAGCAGAAGCCACATAAAGATGGTAAAAAGGGCAGAGATACAGAAAGGGCTAGCCCCCAAAACCAGGTGCAGTGGCTGAGAAGCCGGAGGGATATTGTGGCTACAAAACTCCATTTCCCCAGGAGTGTGGGGTTTCAACCCAGAGCAACAGAGACAGGAAGAAGAGCCCACATCATGTGGTGGTGGAGTCAGTGCAGATACAGGCCACTTGGGAGACTTGGACCTCACTCTTCCATTATGATAAAAACTCTCAATAAAGTGGGAATAGAGAGATCATACCTCAACATAATAAAGGCCATATATGACAAACATCGTACTCAGTGGCAAAAACTAAAAGCATTTTCCTGAAGATCAGGAACAAGACAGAGATGTTTACTTTCACCACTTTTATTCAACACTAGAAGCATGGTACAAGAAATTTGTGTATGGGTGCGGTTCCTAGGCCTGGCCAGCGATCAAAGCGTGAGCGTCTTGTGTGGAAGGGTAGGTCCCAGCTGACCTCTGGGTGCCCCCGTGCACCACCCTCCAACTGAGTCATCAGGCCCCACCTGGTTCCCTCAGTGCCTGGAAGCCAGGTGGTGGCCCCGCCCCCCGCCATTGGTCACCGTCTGCAGGACAATTGGGCCCCGCTCGCACCTGCCTTGCCTGGTGCCACCTTCTCACCTGCTCCACCATCCCGCCATGGTCCTGCTCTCATCAGGGCCCATTGGGGCCGGGCAGTGCCTCCACTGCTGCCCGCTGCCAGCACTGCATTGCTGACGCCCACCATGTTCCACATAGCCCCCTGGTGATCAGCGCATATCATAGCCAGTGGTCAAACTCCCAGTCAAGGGAACAATTTGTATATTAGGCTTTTATTATATAGGATAGCACTGGAAGTCCTAGCCACAATGATCCAACAGGAAGAAATAAAAGGCATCCAAATTGAAAGAAGAAAGTAAAACTGTTATTATTTGCAGATGACATGATATTGTACATAGAAAACCTTAAGAGTCCAACAAAAAACTACTAGATCTAATAAATGAATTCAGCAAATAGCAGAACATAAAATTAAAATATAGACATCGATGGCATTTTTATACACTAAGAATGAACTATCAGAAAGAGAAACTTAAAAAAAATCCCAGAAACAATTGCAACAACAAAAATTTAGGTAGCTAGGAATAAACTTAACCAAGGAGGTAAAAGACTTGTACTCAGAAAACTATAGGACATTGAAAAAAGAAATAAAGGCAGATATAAACAAGTGGAAGCATATACTGTGTTTGTGGATTGGGAGAACTGACATCATTAAAATGTCCATATTAACCAAAGCAATCTATAGATTCAACACAATACCTATTTTTTTAAAAAATGACATATTTCAAAGATATAGAATATTCCAAAAATGTATATGGAACCAAAAAAAGACCCCAAATAGCCTCATCAATCTTGAGAAAGAAGAACAAAGTTGCAGGAATCATAATAACTGATATCAAACCATACTATCAAGTCACTGTAATCAAAAGACCTTGGAATAGACAAAGAATTATTGGGAAAAAAGAACAAAGTTGTAAGTATCATGCTACCTGGTATCAAATTATACTACAAGGCGATAGTAATCAAAACAGCATGGTACTGTCATAAAAACAGAAAACATAGATGAATGAAACAGAATAGATGGCCTAGAAAAAAATCCATGCCTATATAGTCAATCTATCATGAAGAAGGCAAGAATATGCAATAGGATAAAGCCAGTTTCTTCCATAAATTGTGTTGGGAGAAATTGGACAAATACAAGCAAGATAAATAAATAAATAAAACTAAACTTGCCGAAGCCGGTTTGGCTCAGTGGATAGAGCGTCGACCTGCGGACTGAGAGGTCCCGGGTTCGATTCCGGTTAAGGGCATGTACCTGGGTTGCGGGCACATCCCCGGTGGGAGATGTGCAGGAGGCAGCTGGTCGATGTTTCTCTCTCATCGATGTTTCTAACTATCTCTCTCCCTTCCTCTCTGTAAAAAATCAATAAAATATATTTAAAAAAAAAAAACTAAACTCAAAATGACTTAAAGAATTAAATGTAAGATAGAAACTTGTAAAACTCCTAGAAGAAAAAAATAGGAAGTAAACTCTGATATTGTTTTTTTAAATAATTCTTTATTGTTGAACGTATTACATATGTCCCCTTTTTCCCTCCATTGATATCCTCCAGCCCAACCCTGTCCCGACCCAAGGCCTTCAGCACCCTATTATTTGTGTCCATGGGTTATGCATATATGCATACAAGGTCTTTGATTGATTACCTCCCACCCACTCTCCCCCACCTTCCCTCTGAGATTCTGCCCTCTCTTCCATGCTTCAAGTCTCTGGATCCACTCTGTTCATCAGTGTATTTTGTTACTTAGATTCCACATATGAGTGTGATTATGTGATACCTGTCTTTCTCTGACTGAGTTATATCACTTAGCATGATACTCCCCAGATCCCACCATGCTGTCTCAAAGGGTAAGAGATTCTTCTTTTTGACTGATGCATAGTATTTCATGGTATAAATGTACCACAGCTTTTTTATCCACTCATCTACCGATGGGTACTTGGGCTGTTTCCAGATCATGGCTATTGTAAGTAATTCTGCAATGAACATAGGGGTGCATAAATTCTTTTTGATTGGTGCTTCAGGTTTCCTAGGCTATATTCCTAGAAGTGGGATCACTGGGTCAAATGGCAGGTCCATATTTAATTTAATAAGGAAACTCCATACTGTTTTCCATAATGGCTGCACCAGTCTGCATTCCCACCAGCAGTGTACTAGGGTTCCCTTTTCTCCACATCCTCGCCAGCAGTTGTCATTTACTGATTTGTGGATAGTCATTTTGATCTGCATCTCTTGGATAATTAGTGACTTTGAGCATTTTTTCACATGTCTCTTGGCCATATGTATGTCCTCTTTGGAAAAGTGTCTATTTAGGTCCTTTGCCCATTTTTTAATTGGATTGTTTGTCTTCCTTTTGTTAAGTTATATGAGTTCACTATATATTTTGGATATTAACCCTTTATCAGATGTATCATTGCCAAATATGTTCTCCCATCCAGTGGGCTCTCTCTTCATTTTGTTGATGGTTTCTTTTGCTGAGCAGAAGTTATTTATTTTGATGTAGTCCCATTTGTTTATTTTCTCCTTAGTTTCCTTTGCTTTAGGAGATGTATCTATAAACATATTGCTATGCGAGATGTCTGAGATTTTGCTGACTATGGTTTCTTCTAGGATTTTTATGGTTTGACGACTTACATTTAAATCTTTCATCCATTTTGAGTTTATTCTTGTGTATGGTGCAAGTTGGTGGTCTAGTTTCATTTTTTTGCATGTATTCGTTCAATTTTCCCAACATCATTTATTGAAGAAATTCTCTTGACTCCATTGTATGCTCTTGCTTCCTTTGTCAAATATTAATTGAGCATAATGGCTTGGGTTGATTTCTGGGCTCTCTGTTCTGTTCCACTGATCTATCTATATGCCTGTTCTTGTACCAGGCTGTTTTAATTATGGTGGCTTTGTAGTATAACTTAAAATCTGGTATTGTGATTGCTCCAATTTTATTTTTTCTTTCTCAAAATTGCTGCAGCTATTAGGGGTCTTTTTTTATTCCATTAATTTTTGGAGTATTTGTTCTAGCTCTGTGAAATATGCCATTGGTATTTTAATAGAGATTGCCTTGGGTAGTATGGACATTTTAATTATGATGATTCTACCAATCCATTAATATGATATATTCTCCCACTTGTTTATATCTTCTTCTATCTCTTTTTTTTCAATATCCTGTAGTTTTCTGAGTACCAGTCTTTTGCCTCCTTGATTAAGTTTATTCCTAAGTATCTTAATTTATTTTTTTGTTGCATTGTAAATGGGATATTTTAGTTTCTCTTTCTGAGAATTCCTTATTGGTGTATAAAAAAGCCATCAATTTTTGGGTGTTGGTTTTGTATCCTGCTATATTGCCAAATTCATTTATTAAATCTAGTTTTTTGGTGGAGTCTTTATGGGTTTTCTATGTAAAATATCATGTCATCTGTGAATAATGAGAGTTTTACTTACTCCTTTCCAATTTGGATGCCATTTATTTCTTCTTCTTTTCTGATCACTATGGCTAGGACTTCCAGTACTATGTTGCATAAGAGTGGTGAAAGCGGACATCCCTTTCTCGGTTCCTGTTCTTAGGTAAAATGCTTTTAGTTTTTGCCCACTGAGTATGATGTGGGCTATAGGTTTGTTGTATATGGCCTTTATCATGTTGAGATATGCTCTCTCTGTTGCCACTTTGCTGAGAGTTTTTATCAAAAATGGGTGTTGGATTTTGTCAAATGCTTTTTCCGTGTGTTGATATGATCACGTGATTTTTGTCTTTCAATCTGTTTATGTGATGAATCACATTTATTGATTGCGAATATTGTACCAGCGTTGCATCCCTGCAATAAATCCCACTTGGTCATGGTGTATGATCTTTTTAATATATTGCTGAGTCGGATTTGCTAATATTTTGTTGAGGATTTAGCATCTATGTTCATTAGGGATACTGGCTTATAATTCTCTTTCTCTGTAGTGTCTTTATCTGGTTTTGCAATTAGGATAATGCTGGCTTCATAAAAAGAGTTTGGAACTGTTTCTTCCTCTTGTATTTTCTGAAATAGTTTGAGGAGTATATGTGTTAGTTCTTCTTTGAATGTTTGGTAAAACTCCCCTGTGAAGCCTGGTCTCAGCTTTTGTTTGCTGAGAGTTGTTTTTTTTTTTTATTACTGCTTCTATTTCATCAGTTGTTATTGGTCTATTCAGGTTTTCTGATTCTTCTTGATTTGGTTTTGGGAGATTATATTTTTCTAGGAATTTGTTCATTTAATCCACATTGTCCAGCTTGTTGGCATATAGCTGTTCATAGTATATTCTTACAATCCTTTGTATTTCTGTGGTGTCAGTGGTTACTTCTCCACTTTTGTTTCTGATTTTATTTATTTGGGTCCTCTTTCTTTGTTTCTTGACGAGTCTCGCTAATGGTTTATCAATTTTGTTTCAAAGAACTAGCTCTTGGTTTCATTGATTTTTTTGTATTGTTTTGTTAGTCTCTATGTTAGTTCTGCTCTTATCTTTATTACTAGTGGCCCGGTGCATGGAATTTCTGCACATTAAAAGGGAATTAATTAGAAGAAATATTTTAATATTGCTATTTTCCCTTTCTCTACAATAAAAGTGTCCGGCTGGCCCTACCTCCATTGGGCAACACCAAGACCTGGCCGGGCCTACCCCTGTCAAGCCCTGTTGGGCAGGGGACACAGCCTCACATCCTGGCACCAGGGCGGGAGGCGTGACCTCAGGTCCCCTAGCCACGGTGCCAGGGCAGAGGCTACAGACTCAGGTCCCCCAGCCCTGGCCCACACCATGCAGCCTCACCCAGACCCACTGCACTGCAAAACCCCAGACCCGCCACGCCGTGGGACCCATCAATGCACCTCCTGGTGACTGGTCATTTGGTCATTACGGATGAAAATAAAGTCATGCATTTAAGCATGCACATTCATTTTCAGTGCCTGATTTGTCTACGTTCTCTAAATTGCAAAATAAATAAGATCTTCAGCCAGATAGCATCATAGTGCCAAGTTCTTTATATAATGACACATACCATTCTCTCCACTCAGTATGCTCCATTTGAATGGATTAAATGTATGTGACTCATATGAAAGGCATTGCTGCTTGCTCTTAATAGAGGAAGTATTAGCTCATTACCTAACACCATAAAGTGGTTTAAATGGCATATACTGACTTGAAAAACACAAGGAAAAATAACAACAAAAAACAAACAACGTTCAGTGCTGTGGACGGCAGAATCCTCTCCCTTTCCCTTTGTTTCTTTCTTCTTTTCCCATAAACCTATTTGCGCTCTGCCTCAAAATCAACACAGAAGACAAAATCAGATGCTGTAATATGCATTTTATAGTGCCATTTGAGTAAAAAGAGGTGTTTTTCAACCTTTACTGTTTTTTTTTTAATCAATGCAGCTCAAACTTGCTCCCAATGTTCCAGGAGCCAGGCCAACATGGCTGTGCGAACATACCTTTGCTAGGTGCTGTCAGGCTTCAGGGCTGGGGCAGGGAACACACCAGGTGTTGCTGGAAATGAATCAGCTCTCCTCTCTACATAGCAGGAGTCTTTTCATTATAAAATGCAAAGCAGCAGCCATTTTCCATTACCCCCGTCCCCAGCCCTCCTCGCCCAGGGCGTAAGAAGGAGCTGGCAGGATATTTACTCTTGACTCTTTGATTTCTCTTATTTAACTGAGCCCAAGTGACAGCTGCTTCTCTGAGCACAATGCCAGCTGGCTCAGGGATAGCTGCACCTGGAAGGCAAGTGGCAGAGCTGACCAGGGGCTTTGACCAAGCCTGAGTGTGTGGGTCACAGCAATCTCAGCAGGCGGGCTGCTCCCAAAGACTCTAGGGCCCTCCCAGCTCTGCACCCCAGCTCCCTGCTCTCCCCATTTCACTCACAGCTGCCATTGGTGTGGTGTGCCCCCAGGCTTGGTGTGGAGATGCCAGGGTTGCAGGTTCAAGACACTTCGCCTCCTCCTGGCACTTTGAGCCATAAGCACGGCAAGGACCTTTCCACTCGGTTTTGGTCTTTGGAAACTGCTGAGGTTTTCTGAACTCTCTAGGCCAGGGACAGCCAGGCCCTTTGCCTCTGACCAATGCCATGCCTGCAGCCTGCCTGGGGTACCCCCAGCCCTGTGAAAGTGTGGGGGCGTGGCTGGCCTGTGTGAGGGGCCATGGGGGGGTAGGGGGATTGGCTAGCCACCCCACCCTCAATTGGGGTGGGAGAGGCTGATCAGGGGTGGGACTGGGGGAGGGGCTGGGCAGGGCAGCCATTGTGTGATGGCGTTATGGCATGAGGGTCAATTTGCATATTACCTCTTTATTATATAAGATTTCCTTCCTTCTACTCATTCTAGGCTCTTCTTGTTGTTCTCTTTTAGTTCTTTACCTAACACCTTGTAGGGTTAAATAGTTTATTGCTGATTTTTCTTGTTTTTTTGAGGTATGCCTATAGTGCTATGAACTTCCTTGATATTGTTTTTAACAACATATTTTTGTATGCCTCCTCAGGAAAGGAAAACAAAAAAAAAGAGATTACATCAAACTAAAAGTTTTTTTTTAAATGTATTTTTTATTGATTTCAGAGAAGATGGGAGAGGGATAGAGAGATAGAAACATCAATGATGAGAAAGAATCATTGATTGGCTGCCTCCTGCACACCCCCTACTGGGGATCAAGCCCGCAACCCAGGCAGGTGCCCTTGACTGGAATCAAACTTGGGACCCTACAGTCTGAAGGCCGACACTCTATCCACTGAGCCAAACCGGTGGGGCCTAAAAGTTTTTGCACAGCAAAGAAAATCATCAACAAAATGAAAAGACTTCATATTGAGTGAAAGAAGACATCTGCCAATGATACACCCAAGAAGAGGATAACATCTGAAATATATGTGAAACTCATAAAACTTAACACCAAAGAAATAATTCGAATAAAAAGTGGGCAGAGGATCTGAATAGACATTTCTTCAAAGAGGACATACAAATGGCCAACAGACAGGAAAAGATCATCAGGGAAATGCATATTAAAACCACAATGAAATATCAACTCATATGCGTCAAAGTGGCCATTATCAATAAATTGACAGTAATCAAGACAGTGTGATTTTTTAACATGGCAGCCGACAGGACCAGAGTGAGGGTGAGAATGTGAGTGAGAAAGTGAGAGGGCGAGTATGTGGAGTCTCGGGCCGGTGGTTTGGGCTCTCCTGGCCTGGGAGCCACTGCTACTGCCACAGCCACTCCCCAGCATGGCTCCAGCTTAGGAAACATGCCATCTTGAAAGTTTTAAAAGGTCCTCCTCAGGAGGAGGCTGTGGGGAGTGGCAGTGGCTAGGTGCCCTGCCTTACTACCACTTGGACTGCCCTGGCTGGGCTGAACCCAAACACACACCATCCCGAACTCCATGCGCCAACAGATGACACCGCCTGGACCCATGCGTCCACTGCAGACACTGGTGGAACCCCACACACAAGCTGAGAACACAAACCAGACCTGTGCACTCACTGAGGACACTGCCCGGACCCATGCTGCCTCCACTGACCCAGCAGGATTCATCCCTGCTGTGGACTTACCCATTGTCACTGCTACTGTGCTATCACCACCACCTTAGAGCCCAACTACTCTGCTCCACTGCCAGGGCTCAAGGGCAGGAACTGTGCTGAAGGCCAGGGAGGTGGATGTATCTTCTCTGGCCCTGGACCAAGTAGAACTGAGGACCTGAGGATACTGAAGATCTGTAGGTAAGATGGGAGGGCCTGGGACTGAGAGTGGTGGCCCCAAGGGCACTGGCTGTGGAGATTGCAGAATGGATGCAGCAGTGGAAGCCTGGGCTGAAGTTCCTGGGTAGAGTAGCACTAGTAACCTGCCATCATGCAGCTTGGGAAGCACCTCCTGACCAGTGGGAAGGGGCCTCACAGTGGAGCTCAGGGCCAGTCTCCAATGGAGGGGTCTGAAGGACACACCTAGCATTGAATCTTGGGACCCTTTATTACTTGGAGGAACTTGTGCTGGTGAGCAGAATGGGGACTGGGCAGTAGAACCAGGAAGGAGGATCAGCCCTGCCTACCTGGAATGCAAGGGAGGTGCCCACTTTCCAACTGGCGAAAGAGCTGCTTCTGATCTGACCTGTAGCGACCTGAGGTAAGGGGGAAACAGCCTGGGCAGGAAATCTGTGCCCCTGCAGGTGGCAATGAGGAGGTGCCAACAAGCCACGTAGAGTTAAAGTATTGGAAGAAAAGGAAGTGCCTGCCTCACCCATCTCCCCCTCCTACAAGCTACTGGCACCACTCCCAACATGAGTCTGATTAAACCATCCCAGCCAAGGCCAGGATATCCTTGCAGAGCCCAGCTCCATGGGGTAACAAAGAACAGCTCAGAATAGGGATACTCAATGCATGAGACTCGAGGCAGACCCAGCCTCTGTGCTAAGGAGGCCCTGCGGCTGGACTGCTAGAGGCTTCAACCTATGGGGCCTCAATTAGTTTGCCCAGGGCCAGAAAGGGACTGTGACTCACATTGGCCAGTACCAGAGAAACTCCCAGGAGGCCCAGAATAGACAAATCAAGGGACCAGATTCAACATCAGAGAAAAATCCAGTGAACTCCATAAACAGTGCACCCAGAGGTTTTTGTGTGGGCTCTGTGGCACAATGGATAGCGCATTGGACTTCTAGTGACCAAAGGTTTTTGTGTGTGTGTTTTGTTTATGTTTTTTTGTTGTCTGTTTTTCCTTTTTTCTTTTTTTCCTGCTCATATCTCTAATTTCTCTTTCCTTTGATTCTATTATCTTTTTGTCTTTTTATTATTAGCTTTTCTTATTTTATTTTTTCTTTATTCCATTTAACTTTTCCTATCTTACTACATCCATTGTTATTATGTTTAAATTCATTATTAATATTTCATCTGTTTTCGGTTTCCTTTTCTTTTTTATTCCTACACTAGTTCTTTTAGCTTCCTTCTTGCTTCCATATTGCCATTTTTTTTCTTCTTTCTCCCTTTCTCTTTATATCCCTTCTAGGTCTTTGGTCTCGTGTCTTTTAATATCCTTTTTATTTTTTCTTTGCTTTGCTTTCTCTTTGTTTTTCCTTCTTAGACTTGTTGTTGCTTTGCACAGCTTAATTTTCGTGGTCTGTTTGCTTTGATCCTGTTGTGTCTTGTTCTCTTCTGTCAGCATCTGTATAGCAGCTGGCATGAGAAGGTTGGAGAGCAGCTTCACTGATAGCAAGTTTGAGGAGAGTTCCCTCCCACAAATGGGACATCAATAATCAAATCCCAATTACACCAGGAGAGCCAAAATAACACACACAAGGGGCAATCATAGATTATCCAGCTCAGGAGATCAAAGAGACTGCACCAATGGACCCCTGATGAACACAGATGCTAAAATCGTCAACAAAATATTAGCAAATCAGATCCAGCAATATGTTTAAAAAATCATACATCATGATCAAGTGGGTTTTATTCCAGGGATGCAAGGCTGCTACAATATTCACAAATCAATAAATATAATACATAATATACACAAATTGAAAGATAAAAATCACGTGATCATATCAATAAATGCAGAAAAGGCATTCGACAAAATCCAGTACACTTTTTAGATAAAAAGTCTAAGCACAGTGGGAAGAGAGGGATCATACCTCACTATAATAAAGGCCATATATGAAAAATCTACAGCCAATATCATACTCAATGAGCAAAAATTAAAAGGATTTCCCTAAAGAAGAGGAATAAGAAAAGGATGTCAGCTTCCACCAATCTTATTCAACACTAGAGGCCCAATGCAGGAAATTCATGCAAGAGTAGGCCTTCTTTTCCCCGGCTGCCAGCACTGGCTTCCCTCCAGCACCTGGGACCCGGGCTTCCCTCCAGCCACCAGCAGGCACCCGGGACTGCAGCTTCCCTCTGGCTGCCGGTAGGCACCGGGGACCTGGGCTTCCCTCACAGTCCCGGCTTCGTCTGGAAGGTCGTCCGGTCTAATTAGCATATTATACATTTATTATTATAGATAGTACTGAAAGTCCTAGACACAGTGATCAGACAAGAAGAAGAAATAAAAAACATCCAAATTGGAAAGGAGGAAGTAAGACTGTCATTATTTGTAGATAACATAACATTGTACATAGAAAATCCTAAAGACCCCACCAGAAAACTTCTATACTTAATAAATTAATTCGGCAAGGTAGCAAGGTACAAAATCAATATCCAGAAATTGATGGCATTTTTATACACCAACTAGAGGCCTGGTGCACCAGTCTGTGCACATTGAAAGGAAATTAATTAAAAGAAATATTCGCCCTTTCTCTATAATACAAGTGTCAACCAAATTCACGATCGACAATGACAGATCAAAACACACATGTGCGATTGGTGCCAATGAGAGCTTTATATATATATAGATAAACTTGCTTAATTAGACCTTATTTTGATTTAGCTAAACTTTCCAGCCCAGTGAAGCACCCCAACTTCTCTTTTAGGTAATTGTCAGCAACACAGCAGTAAATATCAACACAAAGCAGATTATTATTGTAGATCACGCAGGGAGAACAAAGGGTGAAATATTTAACTGCAGCAGTGTTTGAATATATTCTGTGCAGTGAGAAAACATTAAGTCATTTTCAAGGTCCACCATTTCTGACTTCTTTTCAGTTGGGTGAAGTTTCTAAACTTTCTAAATCTCCGTTTTCTGGCTAATGAAAAGAAAATAGGATTCTACCAAGTCTCCTATCTATCTACTCCAGGACTTCTGTGAGGATCAAATGAGATGAGGCATGGGAAAATGCTTCACAGGCATTTGCTTAAAATGTAAAAATGTTTGCACCTGGCTATAAAGCAAGTTGTGTTTCTGGGCTGAAAAAACTCCAAGGAGACTAGTTGCTAGGGAGAGGAAGCCTGGCATTGCTATGTGACGTCATTACCTGGCGCCCACAGCCACTGTTTCCCGGCTGGGCTGGGCTGTGGGCCACATTTTGCGTCATGGGGTCTTGGCAGCGTTGGCTGCGATTTGGTGGGCTGTCACTCTGGGGTGGTGGCAGAGCCTGTGTCCCACTTGGGGGAAACTGAGTGTTGCTTTGTTTGCGCCAGGTCCACAGTGCCATTTCTCTGTAAATGGCCAGTGCGTATCAAGGCAGCTCCTGCGTTGAGCATCTGCCCCCTGGTGTCAGTGTGCATTATAGCAACTTGTCAGACGACTGGTGGGACACTTAGCATATTAGCTTTTTATATATAGATATATAATGAACTCTTAGAAAGGGAAACTCAAAAAACAATCCCATTTACCATTGAAACAACATCAAAAACAATACCTAAGAATAAATTTAACCTAAGAATAAACTTACTTTTAAGAAGTAAAAGGCCTGTACTTGGAAAAGAGAAATAGAAAAAGATACAAATAAATGGAAGAGTATACAATATTTATGGATTGGAAAAATTAACTTCATTAAAATGTCCATACTAACCCAAACAATCTACAGATTCAATGCAATTCATCAATATACCAATGGCATACTTCATATAACTAGAACAAATACTCCAAAAATTTATATGGATTATAAAAGATCCTGGATAGCTACAGCAATCCTGAGAAAGAACAAATTTGGAGGGATCACAATACCAGATATCAAACTATGCTACGAAGCCATTATAATCAAAACAGCCTGGTACTAAGACAAGAATGGTCATATAGACCAATTGAACAAAACAGAGACCCCAGAAATTGACCCACACCATTATGGTCAATTAATATTTGATAAAGGAGGCAAGAATATACAATGGAGTAAAGATAGTCTCTTCAACAAATGGTGTTGGGAAAACTGGACAGATATATGCAAAAAGATGAAACTAGATCATCCACTTACACCATAAACAAGAATAAAGCAGAGTTAAACATAAGCCATGAAACCATAAAATTCCTAGAAGAAACCATAGGCAGTAAAATCTCAGACATCTCACATAGCAGAATTTTTGCCAATACATCTCGTGGGACAAGAGAAATAAAGGGAAAAGAAAAACAAACAAATGGGACTACATCAAAATAAAAAGCTTCTGCACAGCAAAGAAGCCACCATCATAATGAAAAGGAAGCCCACTGTATGAGAGAACATATTTGCCAATAATATATCTGATACGGGATTAATCTCTAAAATATATAAAGTACAATTCAACAAAAGGAAAACAAACAATCCAATTTAAAAAATGAGGAAATAGGGAGAAACCAAGATGGCGGCATAGGTAAACACCTGAAATTGCTGCCTCACACAACCACTTCAAAAATACAACTCAAAGACAAAACGGACATCATCCAGAACCACAGGAAGGCTGGCTGAGTGGAAATTCTACAACTAGAAGGGAAAAGAAAAGCACACTGAGATTCAGAGGAGGTGTGGAAGTAAAGTCCAGAGGTATGGAGGCGCATGTGGAAAGGGCTGGCAACTGAGGACACGGTTGTCTTTTTCAATCAGGAGGGAGACACATGCTTCCGCTCTGAACTCCAGTTCCGGGCTAGTCTCTGGAGACCCAGACTCATACGGGGAGAAACTGGACTGTCTGGCATCGGTTGGAACTTGAGGGTGGCTTTCTCTCAGAGGTGCTTGCAGCGATTAATATGGGACACTGAGACCTGGGACCTCTTAGGGCAGGGCTGAGCATCAGCCATAGCAGTTTGCTCCACCCTGTTGATTCCCTGAGACCCCACCCCACCCAAGATGTGTGTAGAGGCTTTTGCATATGAATTACCTGGCCCTTTGCAATCTAAAATTACCTAAAAAACTGCAGCTGGGTCAGAGAGACCCAGAACATCCAAAAGAAGGCCCAAGGCCCCACAGCAGCTTGCATTGCTTCACAGCTGGGCCTCACCTGGGCACCTCCACACCCCAAATAAAGAAGAGGAATCTGCAGATCTCTCCATAGCTCCTGCTGGGTAGCCTCAGGCAGAGGCTAAATTAGCACCTTCTTAGAGACCCAAGAGGCAGTGTACCCAGTGGATAGAGTGGGACCATCCAGATTACAACTCCTCAGATCCATAAGGGACACACTCAGGGGGCAGACTCAGTGAGCACCAAAGCCCAACTGAAGCAAGTCTTGCCCCAGAAGGGTGTATCCAGCACAGAAGTCCTCCCACCATAGACACAGCTGATTCTCACAGCCAATTGGCCTGGAAGTCAATTCTTCCCAGTGATACCAATAGCAATCAAGGCTTAACTACAACAAGACTGTGCACATAGCCCACAAAGGGGTGCACCAAGAGTGTCCACCTCAGGTAATTGGGGAGGCTGAGCCACTGGGCCCAATAGGACACCTAGCACAGAAAGCCACCCTATCAACACAGGGAAGCAGCCAAAATGCGAAGACAAAGAAACAGGTCACAAATGACAGAAATGGAGGAAAGCAAACTACTGTATATAGAGTTCAAAACCATGGTTATAAGGTTTTTCAAGAATTTTCTAGAAACTGCCAATAAATTTAGTGAGACCCTCCATAAATCTAGTGAGACCCTCGAGGATATGAAAAAGGACCAACTAGAAATTAAGCATACACTAGCTGAAATAAAGAATATTATACAGAGATTCAACAGCAGACTAGAGGATCCAAAGAATCAAGTCAAAGATTTAAAATACGAAGTAGCAAAAAACACCCAAATGGAAAAACAAAAAGAAAAAAGAATCCAGGATGGCAGCATAGGTAAACACCGGAGATTGCTGCCTCGCACAACCACTTCAAAAATACAACTAAAAGACATAACGGACATCAACCAGAACCACAGGAAGGCTGGCTGAGTGGAATTTCTACAACTAGAAGGAAAGAGAAAAGCATACCAAGACTCAGAGGAGGTGTGGTGCCGAAGTAAAATACAAAGGTGAGGAGGTGCATGCAGAGAGGGCTGGCGGCTGAGGACACGATTGTCTTTCAATCAGGAGGGAGTCTCAGGCTCTGAGCTCCAGTTCCGGGTGAGTCTCTGGGGACCCAGACTCAGACAGGAGAAATGGGACTGTCTGGCATCGGTCGGACCTCGAGGGCAGCTTTCTCTCGGAGGCACTCTGGATGATAGCCAGGACCTCTGAAGGCAGGACTGAGAGCAGCCATACTGCTCGCTCCGCCTGCCCTGTTGATTCCCTGGGACCCACCCCGCCCAAGCCGTGCACGGAGGCTTTTGCATGTGAAAGGCCTGGCCCTTTGTAATCTGAAAATAACTTAACAAACTGCAGCTGCCCCAAGGCCCCAGGGCAACTTGCATTGCTTTACAGCTGGCTTCTGCTGGGTAGCCTCAGGCAGAGGCTAGATTAGCACCTCCTTAGATCCAAGAACCAGTGTACCCAGTGGTCAGAGTGGGACTTTCCAATTACAACTCCTCAGATCTATAAGGGACACACTCAGGGGGCAGACTCAGTGAGCACCAAAGCCCCACTGAAGCAAGTCTTGCCCCATAAGGGTGTCTTCAGCACAGAAGTTCTCCCACTGTAGACACAGCTGATTCTCACAGCCAATTGGCCTGGAGGTCAAACCCTCCCAGTTTTACCTACAACAATCAAGGCTTAATTACAACAAGACTGTGCACAAAGCCTACAAGGGGGTGCACCAAGAGTGTCTACCTCAGGTAATTGGGACACTTAGCATAGAAAGCCACTCTATCGACACAGCGAAGCATTAAAAATGCCAAGACAAAGAATCAGGACACAAATGACAGAAATGGAGGAAAGCAAACTACTGGATATAGAATTCAAAACCACACTTTTTAGGTTTTTCAAGAATTTTCTAGAAACCGCTGATAAATGTAGTGAGATCCTCAAGAAATCTAGTGAGACCCTCGATGTTGTGATAAAGGACCAACTAGAAATTAAGCATACACTGACTGAAATAAAGAATATTATACAGACTCCCAACAGCAGACCAGAGGATCGCAAGATTCAAGTCAAATATTTGAAATACGAAGAAGCAAAAAACACCCAACAGCAAAAGCAAAATGAAAAAAGAATCCAAAAATATGAAGATAGTGTAAGGAGCCTCTGGGACAGCTTCAAGCGTACCAACATCCGACTTATAGGGGTGCCAGAAGAAGAGAGAGAGCAAGATATTGAAAACCTATTTGAAGAAATAATGACAGAAAACTTCCCCTACCTGGTGAAAGAAATAGACTTCCAAGTCCAGGAAGTGCATAGAACCCCAAACAAAAGGAATCCAAAGAGGACCACACCAAGACACATCATAATTAAAATACCAAGAGCAAAGACAAAGAGAGAATCTTAAAAGCAGCAAGAGAAAGAAACTCAGTTACCTACAAGGGAATACCCATACGACTGTCAGCTGATTTCTCAACAGAAACTTTGCAGGCCAGAAGGGAGTGGCAAGAAATATTCAAAGTGATGAATACCAAGAACCTACAACCAAGATTACTTTATCCAGCAAAGCTATCATTCAGAATTGAAGGTCAGATAAAGAGCTTCACAGATAAGAAAAAGCTAAAGGAGTCCATCACCACCAAACCAGTATTATATGAAATGCTGAAAGGTATCCTTTAAGAAGAGGATGAAGAAGAAAAAGGTAAAGATACAAATTATGAACAACAAATACACATCTATCAACAAGTGAATCTAAAAATCAAGTGAACAAATAATCTGACAAACAGTATGAACTGGTGATTATAATGGAATCAGGGACATAGAAAGGGAATGGACTGACTATTCTTGGGGGGGAAAGGGGTGTGGGGGATGTGGGAAGAGATTGGACAATAATTGTGCACCTATGGATGAGGACAGTGGGTGGGGAGTGAGGGCAGAGGGTGGGGTGGGAACTGGGTGGAGGGGAGTTATGGTGGGAAAAAGAGGAACCAATGTAATAATCTGAACAATAAAGATTTAATAAAAAAAAGAATCCAAAATTATGAAGATAGTGTAAGGAGCCTCTGGGACAACTTCAAGTGAACCAACATCTGAATTATAGGGGTGCCAGAAGAAGAGAGAGAGCAAGATATTGAAAACCTATTTGAAGAAATAATGACAGAAAACTTCCCCTACCTGGTGAAAGAAATAGACTTACAAGTCCAGGAAGCGCAGAGAACCCCAAACAAAAGGAATCCAAAGGGGACTACACCAAGGCACATCATAATTAAAATGCCAAGAGCAAAAGACAAAGAGAGAATCCTAAAAGCAGCAAGAGAAAAACAGTTAGTTACTTACAAGGGAGTACCCATAAGATTGTCAGCTGATTTCTCAACAGAAACTATGTAGGCCAGAAGAGAGTGCCAAGAAATATTCAAAGTGATGAATAGCAAGAACCTACAACCAAGATTACTTTATCCAGCAAAGCTATCATTCAGAATTGAAGGTCAGATAAAGAGCTTCACAGATAAGAAAAAGCTAAAGGAGTTCATCACCACCAAACCAGTATTATATGAACTGCTGAAAGGTATTCTTTAAGAAGAGGAAGAAGAAAAAAGTAAAGATAAAAATTATGAACAACAAATACATATCTATCAACAAGTGAATCTAAAAATCAAGTGAATAAAGAATCTGATGAACAGAATAAACTGGTGAATATAATAGAATCAGGGGCATAGAAAGGGAGTGGACTGACAATTCTCGGGGGGAAAGGGGTGTGGGGGTGCGGGAAGAGACTGGACAAAAATTGTACACCTATGGATGAGGACAGTGGGGGGGGGTAAGGGCAGAGCATGGGGTGGGAACTGGGTAGACAGGAGCTATGGGGGAAAAAGAGGAACAACTGTAATAATCTGAACAATAAAGTCTTAATTTAAAAAATATATAAAAAATAATAAAAAATACAATATATAGGCATCAAAAAAATGAGGAAATAAACTCATACAAATTCTAATATATCTATGTATATAACAGTCTAAGCGACCATTATGACCGGTCACTATGACATGCACTGAACACCAGGGGGCAGATACTCAACCCAGGAGCTGACCCCGGGTGGTCAGTGTTCTCCCACAGCCAACCTCCCACTACCAGCCAACCTCCCGTGGTCCCTCTCCTCGGCCGGCTGACCTCAATTGACCCTGATCACTGGCCAGGCCGAGGAACCCCACCCGTGCATGATTCATGCACTGGGCCTCTAGTATATATATAATACATATATAAAGAGCCAGGGGCCGGCACATCTGAAACAACCGAACGGATGACTGAACAGGCTGAGTGGGGCAACAAGGCCATCAGGGGCATTAGTGAGGGACAACCAAACGACTTGAGCAGCAGGCTGCGTGGGGCAACCAAGTCGGCAGGGGGGTTAGTGAGGGGTGACCAAACGACTGAACAGCAGGCTGTGTGGGGTGACCAGGCTGGCAGGGGGGGCAGTGAGGGGTGACAAGGCTGGCAAAGGAGGGCAGTGAGAGGTGACCAGGCTGGCAGGGGGGGGCAGTGAGGGGCAACCAAGTAGGCAGGTGGGGAGGTTGGGGGCACCTAGGCCAGCAGGAGGGGGGCAGTGAGGGGCAACCAGGCTGGCGGGGAGGCAGTTGGGGGTGACCAGGCTGGCAGGGGGGCAGTTGGGGTGACTAGGCCAGCACAGGGGCCAGTGAGGGGCAACCAGGCCGGCAGGGGGGGGCAGTTGGGGGCAACCAGGCTGGCAGGGGGGGCAGTAAGGGGTGACCAGGCTGGCGGTGGTGGGGCAGTTAGGGGCGACCAGGCCAGCAGGACGGGGCAGTGAGGGGCAACCAGGCCAACAGGGGGGCAGTTGGGGGCAACTAGGCCAGCAGAGGGGCCAGTGAGGGGCAACCAAGCCAGGAAGGGAAGCAGTTGCAGACAACTAGGCTGGCAGGGGGGGCAGTTAGGGGCAACCAGGCCAGCAGAGGAGGGCAGCTGGGGGTGACCAGGCTGGCAGGAGATGCAGTAAGGGGCGACCATGCTTGTGGGGGGGGGGCAGTTAGGGGCGACCAGGCCAGCGGGGGGGGGGGGGGGCGCTTTTTGGGGTGAATAAATTGGTAAAGGCCGCAGTTGGGGAAAACCACGCCAACAGTGGGGGGGAGTTTAGGGCGAACAGGTTGGTAAGCAGAGGGGGTTTAAGGTGATCAGGCTGGCAGGGGGGCCAGTTAAGGGCGATCAGGCCAACAGGCAAATGAACCGTTAAGAGCCACCCG
>NW_005871233.1:125142-133478 GCF_000147115.1 Myotis lucifugus | reverse complement strand
CCCCCACTTGTGCATGAATTTTGTGCACCAGGCCTCTAGTGTATATATATATATATATATATATATAGAGAGAGAGAGAGAGAGAGAGAGAGAGAGAGAGAGAGAGAGGCAGAAGACCTGAATAGACACTTCTCCAAAGAGGACATACAAATGGCCAAGAGACATATAAAAAATGCACAAAATAGCCGAAACCGGTTTGGCTCAGTGGATAGAGCGTCGGCCTGCGGACTGAAAGGTCCCAGGTTCGATTCCGGTCAAGGGCATGTACCTGGGTTGCGGGCACATCCCCAGTAGGAGATGTGCAAGAGGCAGCTGATCGATGTTTCTCTCTCATCGATGTTTCTGACTCTCTATCTCTCTCTCTTCCTCTCTGTAAAAATTCAATAAAGTATATTTAAAAAAAATAAAAAATAAAATAAAATAAAAAAAATAAAAAAAATAAAAAATGCACAAAATAACTAATCATCAGAGAAATGCAAGTTAAAACCACAATGAGTTATCACCTCACACCTGTCAGAATGGCTTTCATCAAAAAAATCAATAAGCAACAAGTACTGGTGATGATGTGGAGAAAAGGGAATACTAGTTCACTGCTGATGGGATTGCAGATAGGTGCAGCCACTAGGGAAAACAGTAGGAAGTTTCCTCAAAAAATTTAAATGGAACTGCCATTTAATCCAGCAATCCCACTTCTGGGAATGTATCCTTATAAACCCTAAAACACCAATAAGAAAGAATATATGAACCCCTATGTCATGGCAGCATTATTTACAATAGCTAAAATTTGGAAACTGCCCAAGCACCCATCAATAGATGGATAAAAAAGCTGTGGGACATTTACACAATGGAGTACTATGCAGCTGTAAAAAAGGAGGGATCTCCTACCCTTTGGGACAGCATGGATGACCTGGAGACTATTATGCTAAGTGAAACAAGCCAATCTGAGAAAAACAAATATCACATGATCTCACTTATTTGTGGAATCTAATGAATAAAATGAATTGACCAACAAAATAAGACCCGAAGCATGGAGGCATGTAACAGACTGACATACCTCCATGTGGGGTGGGGGAACAAGGAGAGATAAACTAAAGAATGTATATACTTATATTCATAGACCTGGAGGAGGTAGGGGCTGCGTGGAGGGGTGTAAAGGGGGAGGGATGGGAATGGGGGACATTTGTAATACTGTCAACAGTAAAAATATAAAAAATAAAGCAGTGCTTCACACACACACACACACACACACACACACACACACACAAATAAATCAACAGACAAGTGTTGGCGAGGATGTGAAGAAAAGGGAATCCTCATGTACTGTTGGTAGGATCGTAGATTTGTGCAGCCACCATGGAAAACAGCATGGTTCCTCGAAAAATTAAATATAGCCCTAGTCAGTTTGGCTCAGTGGATAGAGCGTTGGCCTGCAGAGTGAAGGGTCCCAGGTTTGATTCCGGTCAAGGGCACATGCCCAGGGTTGCAGACTCGGTCCCCAGTAGGGGGCATGCAGGAGGCAGTTGGTCAATGATTTTCTCTCATCATTGATGTTTCTCTCTCTCCCTCTCCCTTCCTCTCTGAAATCAATAAAAAATATATTTAAAAAATAAATTATATGGAAAAACAAAACACTTAGAACAGCAAAAAGATTCTCTTAAAAAAATTAAATAGAATTACCATATAACCAAGCAATTCCACTTTTGGGTATTTATCTGAAGAAATCCAAAACACTAATTTGAAAAGATAAATGAATCCCTATGTTCATTGCAGTATTATTTACAATAGCCAAGATACAGAAGCAAACTGTCCTTTGATAGTTGACAGGATAAAGATGTGATACTATATACAATGGAATATTACTCAGTCACAGAAAAGAATAAAAATTTTGCCATTTGTGACAACATGATGAACTTAGAGGGCATTATGCTAAGTGAAATAAGTCAGACAGAAAAAGATAAATACCATATGATTTCACTTATATTTGAAATCTAAAAAACAAAATAAATGAACAAGAAAAACAGGAACAAATTCACTGATACAGAGACTTGGTGGTCACCAGAGGGGAGCAGGATTGGGGAGTTCGGTGAAAAAAACATGAAAGGATTAAGAAGTGCAAATGGGTAGTTATACAAAAAGTCACAGGGATATAAAGTACCCTATAGGAAATATTGTCAATAATATTTTAATAACTATGTATTGTTAGATGGGTACTAGACTTATTAGGGTAATCTCTTCTTAAGTTATCTAAATGTATAATCAGTATGTTGTATACCTGAAATTAATATAATATTGTATGTCAACTGTAATTGAAAAATTAAAATAAAAATAAAACATCCTCTGATTCTCAGTTTAGGAGAAGTCCTGGAGAAGGAGAGCAAGACAATAGGGGCCATGAAACGCTGCATTCCAGTGAAAATTTTGTCCATCTAATGTATAGTGCAAAAGGAACTGTATGGAAACCTAATTTGTGCCCTTGTTTTAATTCAATGTCTATTCCAGAGGCATTTGAGTGAGTGGAGAGTATATAAAAGAAGGCTGTCTTTGAAAGAAAGACCTATTTTTGGAAAGCACTGGTGTGCTCTGTATTCCTACCTCATAAGAAGAGGGGACTGCAGTGCTACCACAATTCCAAGTGGAATGCAGTGAGAGCTCTTAGGAAAACTCCCCCTGTGTCTCAGAGTTTAAAAGGAACAAAGACTGGGGCCCAATTCTCTCCTGGGACTAGACATGAGCCCCACAGTAAGAGCTGCCCTGGGTCAGGATTTATATCAAGCCTATCAAAGAGAACTTCCTTGACCTCTAGAGAATGGCTCTTGAACCTTTTCTTGTCCCTTATTCCCTCCTTTTTCCCCCTTGCTCCCAACCTAAGGAAGTTGAGAATACCAAGTGGGACAGAGAAGGATTTCAGGAAAAGGAAAGAGAGAAGCAATCATCAAGGCTTTTTCACTACAAGCCTCTAGAAAAGCCAGGAGTTTACACTTTTTTAAAAAGATTATGGTATTTATTAGTACCGTAAAGTGAAAGTTGGTTATTACCCAACACTGACATCCATGGGCAGAAAATCAACTAGGACACAGAGCAGACTGATAGAAGTTATAGGAAAGAATAAAACAATGGTTCTCTAGTTGTTTCCTAAGGGGTACTCTTTTTCTAATAGGTATAAAAAATGTTAAATAATCCTATGGATAGTGTATGCTTCTTGATTTTACTATGAAGGCTCCTAGTATTTCACCACTAGGCATTAGGTTTTTTGTTTTAATTTTTTAATATAAAAATTTTCAAACATACACAAAAGTAAATTTTAAACAGTATAAAAAACCTCCATGTACCCATTAACTAGCTGCCACACTTATAAAGTCATGGACAATACTATTTTATGTAGACTCTAATACACTAATTTTAGGTTAGCTTTATTTATTAACAGCTTTATGGAGAGAAACTTCACATACCATATAAGTCATTCATTTAACATATATAATTCAATGTTTCTTAGTATATCACCACAAATGTTCTAATTTTAGAACATTTTCATCTCCCTTGAAAGAAAACCCATTTATAGTCAATTCCCATTTTCCTTCCTTCCCCAGCCCTAAGCAACCACTAATCTACTTTCTATCTATTCTAGACATTTCATATAAATGGAATCATACAATATATGGGCTTTTGTAACTAGATTCTTTCACTTAACATGTTTTCTTGGTTATGTCCATGTTATAGCATGTATCAGAACATCATTCCTTTTCATTGGCAAATAATACCCCATTGTATAAATATATCACATTTTGTTTATCTATTGATGGATGGGCATTTGGATTACTTCCACTTTTTGGCTATTGTGAATGCTACCATGAACATTCATGTACAAGTTTTTGGTTAAATATGTTTTCAATTCTCTTGGGTATATAACTAGGAGAGGATCTGCTGGGTCATATGCTAACTCTGCTTAACTTTTTAAAGAACTGCCAAACTGGTTTCTGAAATAGTTGCACCAGTTTACATCCTACCAACAATTTCTCCAATCCTAACCAACACTTCTTATGAGCCGTCCTTTTTACCATAGTCATACTAAAACGTATGTAGGTACCTAGTAGGTACCTCATTGTGGTTTTGATTTACACTTTCCTTGTAACTAATAACATTGAGTGACATTCGTTTTTAAGAACCTAATTCTTTATAATGCTTTTCTATTATAAATTCCATTACAGTCCATTACTTTTTCAAAGGCATTCCCATTCACGTTGGAGTAGGCAATAACTCTATTTTCTAGCAGTACAAAGCAAGTGAGGGTGGTATAAACATTTTGAGTGGCTAATGGGAAAGGGGAACCAATACATCTTTGCATGATTTTTGCCAGGAGAATGGATTGGGGAATAAATTAAGCCAGAAAAAGATCAGGTCCAAGAAAACTGCTCATCCTGATTTTTTCTTGAGTAAACTTCAGGTTTTCAGTTAACTTTTTATCTACATCATACAAATTTAATTCAGAGTAAGCCTGCTCAAAACACTATGTGCTTGTTTTTCAAACACTATCTGTATTCTAACTTTCCTACCCTTGTGCCTGATAACTTTTAGGTTAATAGAGTCAAAAGGAAAGTGAAATCATAGACACTGGAGTGTTCAATTAGTGTATAATGAAGCTAATATTTAACAGCTTCAGATAGCTGTTATATCTTTCCTGAGGAAGGAGGTGCCCACCTGAGTGTGAAATTTCTTTTAAGTCTTATTATTATTTTTTAAAATATATTTTATTGATTTTTTACACAGAGGAAGGGAGAGGGATAGAGAGTTAGAAACATCGATGAGAGAGAAACATCGACTAGCTGCCTCCTGCACATCCCCTACTGGGGATGTGCCCGCAACCAAAGTACATGCCCTTGACTGGAATCGAACCTGGGACCTTTCAGTCCACAGGCCAACGCTCTATCCACTGAGCCAAACCGGTTAGGGCAAGTCTTATTATTTTTAAAAAAGCAAATTTTGCTTGTTATTCCATAATGCATATTTATTGTGGAAATGCCTCAGATTTAATTATTTCCTCAATTAATTCCCCAATAATCTACCAAAGTATGACAAAATTTTGAAAGCTGGAAAAAATCACTTACCATAAGAAAACTAGAGAAAAGTTCATGTGAACACACAACCTTAAAAAGAACTCTTTTGAGCTCTGGCACCACTTAAAATAGACCAATAACAGTACCACTTTTACCCAACATAAACTGTCAGGTATAACATAAGTCTCCCATTTTTGGTCTTTTATTCAATTCCAAGAAGGAAAAAAAAGAAGTGAAGACAAAGTAAATAAAAAAAAAAAAGGAGTTCCTGGATAATAGCTGACTCCAAGTCTTACATCAGAAAAAAATTTTTTGTTAGATCTGGAACCTTCTGCTGTTGTCAACAGGTGAGGTTGTTTCTAAAAGTATCACAGGTGCTGTGCTGAAAAGATTCCTTTTAAGACTCTCCTTGCCCTGGCTGGTTTCGCTCAGTGGATAGAGCATTGGCCTGCGGACTAAAGGGTCCTGGGTTTGATTACAGTCAAGGGCATGTGCCAGGGGTTGTGGGCTCAATCCCCCATAGGCGGCGTGCAGGAGGCAGCCGATCAATGATTCTCTCTCATCACTGATGTTTCTATCTCTCTCCCTCTCCCTTTCTCTCTGAAATCAATAAAAATATATTTTTAATAAAAGACTCTCCTTAAAGGGGCTGTCATTGGCTATGTAATAAAAATTTATGTAATGGCATACTATAATTCTCTTGCCACTCGTCCTTTTACTATGATGAAATATGACAACCATCAGTAAGTTAAAACATCAGAAAACGCTTTAAGCCCATAATAACATGAAGCATGAAAAAAAGCATGAAGTATACAAAAGAGAGGGTGAATAAAAATAGTTTTTTTCCTTGCCATAATTAGTCAGTGATTATATATTTATTTTTTCTTGTCCTATTATTTATATTTTCTCATCCTATTATTTGTATATGACCTAATTAATGTGCTTGTTTCCATCTGTACAGTCTGAACAGTATAAACTCTGGGAACTTTGAAAAAGCCAGCCTCAGAAAAAAGGGACCACTAAATCAAAACCAGGGAAGGACTATCACAGCTCGGCCTCACATAATAACCCAAGATAGGAAAGGTATTCCACATTAGTCAGAACCAGCAGACACAAATCCAATAGAGATAGGGTATGATAAAATAATAAATAAGTTGAATGTCCCAAAGAATTCATTGCATACTCAACCCATTATCACCTAGGAAATGAACATTTTGTTAACATATTAAATCCATCATGATAGCATGGTAAGTTGTAATGATACTGCAGGCCATGTAAAACTTAAAGCACACACAATGTCCAATAAAGAAAATGAGTTACAAAACTAAAAATCTGTATTAAAAAATGAATTTACATATCCAATGAAGTATAAAAAGGGACTGAGCGTAATGGTCACTGGTTCAGGTTTAATGATCTTTTACTGTGCATCCAAGTCTCAGGTACCAAACAAGAATTAACTAAGAACTCAGCCTTAAAATTAGTCTTTTTTTTTTCTCTCAAATCTGATTTGGTACCTACCTCCTTTTTTTTATTTTTTAAATTTTGCTAGAAGTTTATCAATTTATTAATCTCTAAAATAAACCTCTGGCTTTGTTATGTTATTGTTCTCTATTGTACATTCATTATTTCTTTATTTACTTATTTTTTCTATCTATCTATCTATCTATCTATCTATTATTTATTCATGGAGAGAGAGAAACATTGATTGGTTGCCAGGGACAGAACCTGCAACCTAGGTATGTGCCCAGACCGGGAATCAAACCCACAACCATTAAGTGTATGGGACGATGCTCTAACCAACTGAGCCACACCAGCCAGAGTGATTGTACATTCACTTTATGTTCTAATATATATAAATTTATATTTGAGCTCTTATTCTTATTATTTCCTATTTTAGGCTTTCTTTCGGTTTCAGTATATTTTTTTCTTAACTTCTTGAGATGAATATATAGATCATTAATTTTTTAGCATTCTTCTTTACTAGCATATGCATTTATGGCTACATATTTTCTTCAGCTTCAGCAACACTACACATTTTTATATTTTCATTATCATACACTTAAAAATATTTTTAATTTCTATTGCAACTTCTTCTTTGATTCACCAGTTATTTACAAAACATTGCTTAAATCCCAAATATGGAATTTTCTAACTATGTTTTTGTTATTGACTTCTAGCTGAATTCCACTGTGGTCAGAAAACATACAACATTATTTCACTCCTCTGAAATATACTGAAATTCCCTTTATGATCCAGAATATAATCAATTTAGATAACTGCTTCATATGCATCTGAAAGTAATATATACTGTAGCTGTAAAGAACACTGTCCTATGTATATCAATTAGGTAATTTGTCAATCACATTGTTCAAATATTATATACTTTATGGGGTATTTATTGGTTGTTTTATCAGCTATTGATAAAAGTGCTAAAAATCCCCCACTACAATTGTGACTTGTCTGCTACTTCTTTTAGTTAGTTCTGTCAAATATATTTGAAGTCATTTTAAGAGGGAATACACATTTAGAACTGTAGTATCTTGCTGGTGGACTAACCTTTACATTGTTAACTATCGTTCTGTATCTCTAATAAAGCCTCCTGTTATAAAGTTTATTCTCATACAATGAAGTCAGTAGTATAAATTGATATATAACTATTAAGGAAAACTGTTAGTATTATATTAAAGCTGATATATGCCTAAACTATGACACAGGGACATACCTAATAAAAATGCATTCATATGTGCACCAAAAGACATGTACAAGTATGTTCACATCAGCCTTTATCATAATAGCCCCAATCTGAAAACAACCCAAATGCCAATCAATAATGGAATGAATAAAAAAATGTGGTATGTTCACTGAAGGGAATTTTAAACAATAATAATAATAAATCACCTACAACTAGGTGAAGGAACATAGATGAATTTCACATATTCATACTACATAATATCACATAGTACATTCATGCTACAAGTGAAATTTAATGTCAAACAAAAGAAGTCAAGCATAAAAGAGGAGATATTGTATGATTCTATTTATATAAAATTCAAGGATATGTAAAAATAATCTATGGCTATAGAAGACAGAATAATGGTTATCTTTGGGAGAGATGGGTAGTGAGTACATGGGACAAGAATCAGTATTCTGGAATGCTAGTAATATTCTATCTCCTGATCTGATTTGAGCTCTAGTTAAATGAATATACTCCTTTTATAATATTCATCAGACATATATTTTAAGTTCTGTACTTTGAGGAATGTATGTTATCCTTTTAAAACTATA
>NW_005871233.1:99988-125042 GCF_000147115.1 Myotis lucifugus | reverse complement strand
TATATATAATATATATATACCATATATCTGCAGACTCATCAAAATAAAATACCAAGTAACCAAGTATTGGAGAGAATACAGGATGACTATGTTTACAAACTGCTGTAGGAATTTAACTCATACAAGCATTTTAAAAAATAATTTGGCAATATCTAGGAAATTTAAAGATGCACACATATTGTAAATCCTGGCAATTCCATTGATATGTTTATGCCCTAGGAAAGCATCCATGTGTGCACCAAGATACTTATAAATATATGTTCAGAGCAGTTCTTTCAAAGGAGCCAAAAACTTGTCTCATCCACTCACTAACCAAGCTGTAGGTAATTTTATTAAACAATTCACAAGAGTGATCCTAAAGAAATATAGTATTATGTAAGAAAATCAAGACTCAAAACAACATTACACAGCACAATTTCATTTCTACAAAGTTAAATGTCAAAACTAAACTATATTTTTTAGGGATGTGTCAATGTATGGTAAATAAAACAACAAATTACCACCTTAAAGTCAGGATAAGGATTAGTTTTTTTCTCTGTGGGTGGGATTAATTGGGGTTTCTGGAGTGCTAATGCAAGTTTTTGTTAAACAGTTTCCCTTTACAGTTACTTCTTAAACTTATATTTTAAGCACTTTTGTTTATATATGTAGTATTCAGGAATTTTTTTTAAGAATGAAAAAGAAACTAAATAATAGCTACAGATAATTTTAGTGAAAACATAAACTATGAAATGGTAAGTGCTGTAAGATTCCAATCTTGAAATAATGTATACTATACATGCATAGGAAATGTATTAGAAGGAAATAAATCAAAACATTGACTGGCTATAATCTTTGTAACTTCCTATTTTCCAAATTCTTTAAAATAACCATGGCATGTTTTGTGTGTGTATTTAAAAAGGGAAAACTTAGCACACAGGAGTAACTGAGTTATTTTCTAAATTAATATATGAACACCACAAAGAAGGAAATGAAGATGTATGTATACTGGGATCTGTGTGCCCATCCCAGGGCTTCCCATTATTTTCTTGAATGAAAAGTTGTAGGAAGAGGATATTTAATGAATTGATGTTAAACAATACAATCCAGGAGAAAGAGAGCATAAAGGAAGCCACCAGAGCACCTTGCATTTGGCTTGGTCCACAGCCATTCCTCCTTCTTCTGAGGACCTCTTGAGAAGAAGAGCTGAGGAAAGAGAAAGAAATCAGAGATGCCAGGTTTTCCTTGTGGCCCAGGCTCATCAGATCAGAGGTAGCTTTGGACCCACACCAACCACCCATGGAAGAGACCAGAGGAATCTGGGATATCTTTAGCATTTCAGGTATGAAAAGGGGGAAAGTCTGTTGTCCAACACCAAAATTTGTCCTAACCTCACACATCAACACACTGTCCACCCTGGCACAATTACAGGCACCCTCCAACTGCACAAAGAATGCCACAAACAGTTACATGATCACACTCACACATCCTCAGTCACAGGCATCCAGTACACTTACTGCTGCTAACATTTATACAACCTCAATCACAAACACTCAGCCCTCAGATAACAGTCATAGCCACATACTCACAGATTCTTTACACTCCGCCGCCACACACACACACACACACACACCCCTTATAGAATATCCCAGCCAGCCGTCATGGCTCAGTGGTTGAGCCCTCGACCTATGAACCAGGAGGTCACAATTAGATTCCCATCAGGGCTCATGCCCGGGTTGTGGGCTCGGTCCCAGTGTGCGGCGTGCAGGAGGCAGCGATCAATGATTCTCTCTCATCACTTATGTTTCTATCTCTCTTTCCCTCTCCCTGCCTCCCTGAAATCAATAAAAATATATCTAAAACAAAACAAAAAGTTATACGAACACACACACAATCACAGTCGACCAAGGGTAAACAATCACACCTACACACACAGTGCCGCATACTGTCACAATCACACACCTACAACGAGGATATCCACAGTGACACCTGCACACAGAATTCCGCGCATAATCAGTCATAATGACACACCCACCATGAGGCATACAATCACACCCACACGCACAACGCCGTACAGTCACATAAGGTCACAATCGTACGGATGGAATCTCACACTTCTCCCCAGCCCGACGAACTCACACAGGCCCGAGACTCCATCAGGGACGCACCTGACAAACCTGGTCAAGCTCGCAAGACCAAGGCCGCTCACCTGGCACTCCACCTTCCTGGGAGGCCCAGGGTTCCACGGGCTAGTGTAGAGGTGGACCTGTTCCCGCGGGGCCCTCTGGGAAACGTAGTCCCGACCTGGATCCGTTTGGTCAAGATGGCGCCCGTCTCTCGGGTTTCCCCGCTATCGCATACTCTAGGCTACGCCGACAGCTCTGCCATGAGATCTAGACGCAGGCTCAGAATGCGCTCCCACACCAGGTAGATCTCATACCCTGGAGACCAGTTTCTTCCATACGCCCGGCCAATCGCAGGGAGTCATATGTTCCTTGAGAAATAGAAAAAGTAGCCCAGTTCTCGCTGGAATTTGATTAGAGCCGCAAGTACTTCTGGGAAACGTAGTCTTGAACCAGAAAGGGTGAGGCTCCCGCCCAAGTAGAAGATTGTCACAGATGACTTTCTGCATTGAGCTTTCCCACGGGGACGAGTGAGGCTGTCCCTCTTCTAGGACTTGCAAACACACTCTCCTAATACTAGGGTCTAACTAAATAGCCATTTGGCCTTCATCAGGTGGGGAACCTTCACTGCTCAGGGATTGGAAACCTGAAAGACTCAGATCCAAGTCACACCAGGGAATGTAATCCCAGAGCTCAGAATGGGGCTGAAGGGGGCGGGCTGTCAAGAGCGTAAATGTGTGTGTTGGGGACGGTAGTGGTGACTCTGAAGATGGCCATAGCGTGTGTAAGGCCATAGGTAAAATTGGAAGAGTTACCTCACTTTCTTCACCTGGAATACAATGATACTAGGGGTGTTACCTGTGACCTGGGTTCTTGTGATCCTCCACGTTAGAAATCAAGGGAGTTCGCCAGAAAAAAAGAAAAAGTTCAGGCAAAGACTTGAACTTGTGCACAAGGTAGCCTGCACCCAGACAGAAAAGAGGGATGGGTCTGCTCCCCAAAGGGCTTGAGGGAAAGGCTTTTATTGACGAGGGAGGTGGGAGGGCTCCTGATCTCTGAGCCTGCGCTGCTATTCAACGGTTTGGGGTGGGGGGTGGGGGGTGTTCAGAAAGCAAGTAGAAGAGATAAGACATTTTTCATAGGGAGTGGAGGGCTGATTATATTTTTGTGGTGGACTTACCTGGTGTTTTGTTTATTTGTTTGTTTGTTTGTTTGTTTGTTTGTTTTCTGGCTATCTGGAGTCTCTGGGATCCCAACCAGGGGTGGCAGGGTGGCGCCAGCTCTGTGATTTTTTTTTTTTCTTATCCAGTGTCCTTGAAACCCGGGACCCAGGTTTTATGCTGTCTCAGGGATGCATGTTCTTGTACCATCAATTTTATTTGACTATTGGAGAAGCACAAAGAAAACAAAATTGGTCTTGTTAGCCTACATATTAATTAAGGAAGAAAGCAAAGAGAATCGGGCATTGTTCAGCTTAATGGGCTGGAGAGCTGAAGTGGACATTTAGCCTGTTTGCTTCATCAGGAAGCTATAGCTTCACTAGCTTCACACATACTACAGGGAATCACAGAATTGCCCCGACAAGGATTAACACCCTTCCCTGCCCTGCTCTGGTACTGAAGATTGGGGGTGGGAGGGTGTGGGGGGGGGACTTAGGGGGGGTGAGAGAGCAGGGGGAGATAAGGATCAGTGCAATAGCAGTCAAAATGGCACAGTGGGGAGGTACTTGACCATAGACACCTGTCAGTCTAACCTGGGAAAGGGATCATTGGCTAAGAGGTGGACCCATCAGAAGCCGGGGAAATCTTGGGAAGGTGATTGGTTATTTTTTTTAAAGCGCCTGGTCCTTTAAAATTTCTGGGGAACAAAGAGTCTCTCTCTCTCTCTCTTTCTCTCTCTCTCTGACCCCCCCCCCCCCCAAAACAAACAACACACTTCCATGTGGATCTAGCAGCCCATCGGAGCCTGAGGCAGACTGAATAAGCTTCAAAGGACTAAGCTTTAATATGAAACAAACTCTGGACACTGGTCTTTATGAAGACAAGATTGGACTTTTTCCATGAAGGTACAGAGGGAGATGGGACATTGAAAACCCAGGGCAGCCTTCCTGAATAAATCTTGCCACACCACAATCTCCTGTGCATGGTATCCTTGGAATTGGAATGCTTTCCTTAAGATCCCATGGAAGAACCTGATTTCCACTGGCAACAGTCTGTTACATAGCTTTAAACATATTTAAAAATAAAATCATGTCTCTGTTCTTTGCACATGGCTATGGATCCCACACCTTCTGTTTCTTTAAGGATCTTGTTTTCATGCATACAATTTCAATCCCCTCTGCAGCACTTAGAGTTATAATTTATTCCTCTCCAGTCTTTCATGGTTCTCTGACTATTCCAAGTGGAGAGAAAACTCGTGTTAATATGATCAGTACAATAGCTTAGATATGAATCTTACCTCTTTCACCATTTGGAAACAATTCAAAGTTACAAATGGGGACCAAAACAGCAAATTCCACTTTCAATAAAATTAACAGGCAGAAAAAGTCCATGAACTCCAAAAAACACATAGTCCTTCCTAATGATGAGGAAAATAAGATATGGAGGGTGGGAGGGGGGGCTGCCAGCACCCTGACTCTGTATCCCTAATGCACATTCCTGTTAGCTTATAGTCTAGTCACTGCCCCTTCCTTAATTATCTGGTCTTGAAAGACCTGTTTACCTAAATACTCCCATTTTACAGAGGCCATAAACCATGAACAATACACAACCCCCGGAGGGGGTTATCAGCGCTAGCACCAGGCCAGGCCTTTAGGTGTGGTCTCACAGCCCCCATCCCAACACACAGGGCTTTTTGTGAAACCTGCTTAAGTTCCGAAAGTATGATCCATATTTGGGGGACAAAGAAACCAAAGGGTATAAAGAGAAAGTTTCCTCCATATTGGTTTACTCAGGATTTGGAGAACTGACCCCTTGAGTCACTGTACTAGTACATCTGGAAATAAATGGGTTTTTCCTGTTTCTACGGGTATTCCTGTGTATTCTTCAGCCACCTGGTAAATTCTGTAACATAAAAATGGTTTCCCTGACTGAGAACACGCAGCTGAAGTTGCCCCCTTGAGGCACCACTGTGCGAGAGAAGGCAGGTGGGCACACTTGACTGAGCCCCTGATGATGGGGAAGCGGGCCTCCTGTGATTTACTGGGTCCCATTCCTCATCAGGCCTGGACAATCGGGGACCCTGCTTGCATTCCAGTGAACTCCAAGGAGGATAGGAAAACCCTTTCTGGAACCAGACATCTGACTGGTGAGTTTTCCCCCAGTGGAGAAGTCTGAGTTCAGGCCTGCCTTTAGGGGCAGAAGAAGTAGCTAATCACTACTTAGGCAAATCATTTGCCTAAGTTCAGGACTTTCCGGGGTGGAAGTCAAAACTTGAACTGACTGGTGTGTGAATGTGAGTGTGAGAGCCTGCGTAAAGCAAAAGCTATCTTGTGTTGTCCTGTGTCTCTGTTAACTGGGAGGGGATTACACAGTTTAACTGCAAACATGGGAAGTAACTCCTGTAAACCTACTGTCTTGGAATGTATGCTAAAGAATTTTAAGAAGGGCCCAGACCGCTGCCTGCAATACAGATGTCTCTCCGTGAAATCAGGGGCCCCAGCTTATGGCTGAGGATGGGAAACATGAGAGTGTTTGTTGATGTTTTATGTCTCTTTGTTGTTTGATTTGTTTAAAGATGGGGCAAATCTCATTTGGGGGGAAGCCCAGTGTGTGTGGCGAGGCTGAACACGTGACAGAGATTGCAGGACATCCTAGCAGCTGCCAAGAATCCTTATTCTTGGGGACTCTTTGCTCTTCCTGTCAAGGTGTTAGCCCGCCAGAAACTCTTAGCTAGTGAGATTTCTATCTGTCTGTAAGTTTTCTAATTTTTAGGAACTTTAATTTGCACTTCTCTGATTTATGATTTTGCTGTGCTGTGTTAAAATTTTAAGATTCTAATATTAATTTGAATGTGCAAAATTTGTAAAGGTTGCAACCCAAGGAAGTTAAAACAAAGGCCAGCTAATTCCAAGCCTAACAAACCAGAGAACCAAGATGGTGGCATAGGTAAACACCTGAAATTGCTGCCTCGCACAACCACTTCAAAAATACAACTCAAAGACAAAACGGACATCATCCAGAACCACAGGAAGGCTGGCTGAATGGAAATTCTACAACTAGAAGGAAAGAGAAAAGCACACTGAGACTCAGAGGAGGTACAGAAGTAAAGTATAGAGGTACGGAGGCACACGTGGAAAGGGCTGGCAACTGAGGACAGGGTTGTCTTTTTCAGTCGGGAGGGAGACACACACTCCCACTCTGAACTCCAGTTTCGGGCTAGTCTCTGGGGACCCAGACTCATACGGGGAGAAACTGGACTGTCTGGCATCAGTTGGAACTTGAGGGCAGCATTCTCTCAGACGTGCTTGCAGCGATTACCACGGGACACTGAGACCTGGGACCTCTTAGGGCAGGACTGAGGATCAGCCATAGCTGTTTGCTCCGCCCTGTTGATTCCCTGAGACCCCACCCCACCCAAGCTGTGTGTAGAGGCTTTTGCATATGAATGGGCTGGCCCTTTGCAATCTAAAATTACCTAACAAAATTACCTAACAAACCATTATCTTCCCCACTCGAGGCAAAGTGGGAAGGGAAAAGAACAGGGATAAAAAAAGGAGAGCCATTTTACTCTGAGCAAAAGCTGAGGTTTCAGTTTCCAGGCCAGACAGAATGAGAGGCGGTACTTGCCAAACTCAGCAGGGTGGAGAAATTTGCAAAACCCCACCCAGCATCACGTCCATTAAACATCTGATTGTCAGCATTGGTATTAACCAGGACGGGAAGCAGGTGGCCCATGCCTGCTTGTGATGTCACAAACCCATGCAGGCCAGCCGAGATGGAACTGAGGCTGGCTATGAAGCAGTCACAAGTTTGTGGCTTCTGTGCCCTTGAGGGTAGGGCAGCAAGGAAATGGGCAGGCAGTAGGCGTGTCCTCCCAGCATTTTCTCTGAGACATTCAAAGTATATGGTATCTGTGACATTACTAAAATATAAAAATTTAATAGCAAAATTGAAAATAATCCTGTGGTCAAGACCAAATATTTAATGTTATAACTGGTTTAAGTTTTAATAATATTTAAATTGGGTATATGACAGCTTTTCCAAATGTAATATTTCGAGAATTTAACTGAGAGACAGCTTTGTGACATCTCAAGGGCCCTGAGGTGACACAAAGATCTACTCTCTCCCTAAAAAGAAATATTTTTGAACTAAATTAGACCAATACAATATACTTGAAATTACATAAGGAAGTAAGCTATGCAGGCTGGATTGGGCAACAGGATTAATGCTTCCATGATAATGGGCAGTTCTTGAATGAGGATGGACCGCATTCCAAGGGTCCCAGGGGCATACCACCCCCACCCAGATTAGCATGTCTTTTCCTTGAACAAAAAGGGCAATCATGGTTATTGTTCAAGAAAATTCTTTAGATTATACTTGGCTTTAAAATCTCAAAGTTGTTAAGATATAATAAATAGAGGTAACTAAATGAGGAATTTGGATAAAGCCTTTTCAGTAATACTTACTGTTAATAATGAAAGTCTAGTCACTCCAGAGGAGACTGACTGGAGGAAGAGGCCAGCCTATAAAAGAAAAAAAAAAAAAGCCTGAAAGAGAACAAGGGCAGACAGAAATGAAATGCTATGGCTATCTGGGAAAGGGAGCACCTGGCTGGCCCTGGTGTGCTTCCAGCAGATGTAAGATTTCCAAACTTTGGAGCCCCAGTGGAATTCAGAACCTAAATAAAGCCTTCAATATTCAACAAGGCAAAGAAGAAGGGCCTTCCGAATTTTACCAAGACTAAAAGATCAAATGAGAAAGTACTCTGGGCCAGACCCTGAGGACCTGTTGGGCCAAGAAATACTAAAAATTACATTTTGTAACCAATAGTTGACCTGACATTTCAAGAAAACTGCAAAGGTAGAGAACTGGAGGATAGAAGTGCAGGAAAGCTGTTAAAAGAGGCTCAGAAAATCTATGTACATAAAAATAAGAAAGTCAAAAACAGAAAACTAACATAATGTTCACAATTGTGGAACAAGTGGCCTAGGGAAGGGCTGGCCCAGAGGGCCAAAAAACAGAAGCCACAGCAGTAACCTTAACATGTTATCTCTAAGGAAAAATCTGGCAGTTTAAATCCAAGTGGCTAGAGGCCTGGGAACAGCCTGCTCCCTCCTCCCCCTGCCTTTTCTCTAACCTCATATGCCTATACATAATTTTCCAAAAGTCTTAATTAACTTAAAGGCTTTGAAGCATTGCTGGGTTAAATAATAAACATCTAGAATATTTTTTTAAAAACTGAAACATTGATTGCTAGACAAGTTTTAATTTGCCTGCTCTTAGTTTTTATTACAGAAGGTCTCTTGTACTTTTTTGAAGGTATATTTTCTTGAAGTAAAAATGAATTTAAAGTATGTTCATAAAAGTTAATCTAAGAAATGCTGGCTGTTTACCTTTTGGTAATCATTGAATAATTAAAATTTCTAAGAGTGAAGAATTATAATACATTTTAAAAAAAGAAAAGGTCTGTACAAGTTGCTGATGGTATAACAGAAAGAAAGAATATTAGAGTAGAAATACTTAATGGAAGGACTGATGCATGGTTATACATTTTGAAGGAAAAAGAGAGTGGTTTCTAAAGGTGATCATTTCTGCATCGATCAGACCATCAAACCTCAGAGGGAAGGTAGGGGAGGGTGGGGGTAAGGGGGAGAGACCAACCAAAGGACTTATATGCAAGCATATAGGCCTAACCAATGGACACAGACAACAGGGGGGTGAGGGCATGAGTGGGGGGGATAGGGGGTAACTTGGGGATAAGGACACATATGTAATAACTTAATAAAAAAAATTTTTTTAAAGAGGTGATTATTTCTGGAAGTTGTAAAAAATTTTTTGAAAGTTGTAAGAATGTCCATGGAAGTTATAAGAAGTTTATAAAAAGAAATGTTAAAAGGAAATTGGTTAAATGATAAAGGCCAGTAAGCCAGGACAAGCAGAACAGGGAAACTGAGATATTAAAACAGCAGTTTGCAACCATCTATAAAACTCTATCTTCCCTAAACCAAGGACACTTAAGAGTCAATGATTTCCATTTTGCCTCCCTAAACAGAGGGTAAATAGCTTATGTCAAAGTACTCAGGGAGACTGATGGGAGAAATCCAATTAGTGTCATTTGCTATTCACACTCAAGAACAAATGAAGTTAGAAAATAAGCCTTATTTTGGTTAGTTCTTTTCTAGTAAGATAATTCAAGTACTTAATATATAAAAAGAACCATCTTTTAATCATAGGAACTGAATTTTGCTAGCCTATTTCCTGTCTAATACACTTTAATATATAATCTTTTGGTAAAATCAAGTTTGACAATACTTCAAGGGTTTGAATTTTAAGAAAAGTTCTCTTGATCTAGAATTGGCTTTAGATCATCCCAATAGGCTCTGAAATGCCTTGAATGTTTGTTTTCTCCCTTATGAAGGAAAGTTTTATACTGAAGGTACATAAGAACCTTTGTCAAATACAGTTATAACTAATGGTTATTAATTATAATATTATAGAATGTTGGATTTTATAGAAAGGACAACATTCCATGTCATCTGCATTATAATGAAATCCATAAACATGTCATTTTAAATTTCTTCTTGTCATTTGAAGATAGTTTCAAAAAGACTAGGAGCAGATATTGAATGATAATCTTTGGAGAGGGAACTGCCATGAAGAGAGTAGAGGTCAAGCAGAGTGATATAACATAAAATCTATGTGCAAAAAGATGAGGACAGTCATTTGTAAGGGAAAATTGATCCAGGAAACTAAAATATGTCTCAGTTTTGACAAAAGTATTGGTCCCCAGAGCTACTCAACTCAGGCACTGATACCCGCTGGGTCAACCAGGGCCTCTACAACCAGCCCAAGCAGCTGACTCCTCAGTAGGATGTGACCTCAGCATGTTGACATGACTGGGAGCCCAGAGTATAGGACTGATACTGTAAGGAGGGGAGTGCTCCACCCAAGAAAGAGCATTTGTGGTGTGAGAAAGGAACTCAGCACAGTGATCCCCATGGCTCTACTTTAGCTCTCTTGACAAAGCCACAAGCCCCAGTCTCTCGTTATACAATTCTAGTCCCCTACAGAAGCCCAGAATTGGTTGTGAACAAGATTTTGTGTATTGGCCTTTTAAGAGGGTACCTGCTTCTCCAGCAGATTCTGATACTCACTGGCAGGAAGAATCCCTGTTGATTGTCACATCATCCTATGTTATGTGGGTGCCTCTTCTTGGCTCTGGTGCTCTGGACTAGGGAGCTCTGTTGAAGTTGAGACTCCACACTCCTTTGAGGGGAACTTTGTAACTGACGTATCCCTGCAGAATCTCTGCCATCATTCGTGGGAGCAGGGCCAGCCCATTTCAAATCTCTGCCCTATCTTCCAGACTCTATGTGGGTTCTTCTATAAATCCTTAGTTATAAGACACCTGTTCAGCTATTATTCAGTTGGTTATTCCAGCTAATTCCTCTGTATTTTTGCTTTACTTCCAGTTTGGTCCTGGGAGGAGAGGAGTGTCTACCACTCCCTCCATTAAAAAAGGGTGTAGCTTTAAACTATTTTTCCACCATCTCGAATTCCCAATGATCATCTCAATAGATACAAAAAGAGTATTTGACAAAAACCAATACCCTTTCATGAAAACAACAACAACACTCAACAAACTAGGAATAGAAGAGAACTTGCTTAACCTGATAATGACATTTATGAAAAATGCATAGCTAACATCATAAACATAAAATACCAAGTTTTCTCTTATGGTCAGTACTATAGACTGAATGTGTTCTCCCAAAATCCATATATTGAAACTTGATGTGATGATATTTGGAGGTGGTGCTTTTGGGGTGACTAGATCATGAGAGTAGAACCATCGTGAATGGGATTAATGTCTTTATTTATTTATTTATTTATTTTTGGTTAATACTCATCTGAGGATATTTTTCCATTGATTTTTTTAGCGAGAGTGGAAGAGAGAGGGAAAGTTAGAGAGAAACATCGATGTGAGAATGTTATGCCCAGATTTCAAGATCCCCACATACCAACAGGGAGCCATGTTCGATGCAAAAGCAAAAGGTCCTTTTATTGAGCTAGCCAGCCCGACTCCACTCCAGGCCAGCGCAGTGACTGCAAGCAGAGTGCCCCCGCCTGGGAAAAACCGGGTTTTAATAGGGGGGTGGAGCGAGGGGATTGTGGGCCCTGCCGATTGGCCAGGCGCAAGCCGGGTCTTGTTACACAGGATGTGGTCATATCTACGGCACGCAGTTCCCTTGATTGTCATTGGTTAGTTTAAAATCCCGGGCGTGGCCAGCAGAGGCCTGGGCTTCCGGGAAGAAGGCCGCACGTGGAACATGGAGGATACAGGCAAGATGGAGGGCATAGCCCTCGCCCTTTCATTCCCCCCTTTGTCTTGGAACTTCCGGCTCAATCATGAGTCGGACTGCATTTCTATTCCACCGTTGCTAGAGGCCCATACTGGGCATATCTTAACAAATGGTCTGGTGGAGGGGAAAGAAACTATTTTAGCTTTAACAACTTCTATTGAAATAGGACTTTTCTTCTTAAAATTCCTCCATGGCCATTAAAAAGCCAAATCGAGATTAATTTATCTACTGTCCTGATGTTTGCATAAACACAACAAGAATGGTAACTGACTACCTTTGCTGGAATCTCATGGTTGAATCTTAATGTGCCCCATAGGGCCAGGAAGCCACGCCACCCAGCTGCCATCAGGCCCGCCTGCAGTATCTGCTGAGTTAGGTGAATCCCTCACTGTAGAGGGCCGCCTGGGAGGCACCTAGGCATTTTCTTATTATTGTCAGCTGAACTCAGAGCATAGGCAGCCACGCCCTGGGAACATGCTTCCCCAATAAGGCTGGACATGTTAATCAGGCAGGGGCGGAACTAGATATGTAAATCTAGGCCTTTAAAATAAACCTGCTGTGTGGCTCAGCCGCTTTTGTCGCCTCTCCATCAGAGAGGATGGCGCCCACCTGGCCCCAGCTTAAAATCTATTTCTGCATCTTGGTCTTTCTTTAGTTTCTTAATCCCCAGCTCCTCCGCTCAAGAACCTGTCGTTTTCCCCTGCAGGTCACGGGAAACAGAAACAGCCCACCACATTTGGCGCACCGAACAGGGATTGAGTAAGGAGGCAAGAGAAGAAAGCGAGGGGGTCGCTCCTATAAGTGTGCACACCACAGATTGAAGGTAAGGAGTGTATTGTGTGAAATGAATCAACTGGGTGTAAAATATGGGTAATTCAGGGTCTCGGGAAAGAGATCTCTACTCTCAAATACTTAAAAGTATGCTTAAAGCTCGAGGATGTTCTGTTAATTGTAGTCAAATTCTTGATTTCTTTCTTTAAGCTTTGTTGATGAAACCTGGGAAAAGGTTAGAAAGCAGTTGTGTGACCAATACTCAGCAAAAAGTCCAGAGAAAATTCCTGTTTTAATTGGCGATGGCCTTGATTCAGCACAGGAGAATTTAAGAATGTCTAAGTGGGGTGCAGCCACGGCCTTACAGCCTGGAGTGGAAGGGTGCGAGTCTCTAAGAATACCATCTGCACCTCCTCTGCCTCCACGTGTAAACTACTTGTAACCAAGTAGAAAAGGATTAAAGGAATTTCTCAGTAACTGCCAATGATTCTTTATCTTAAAAAATCTTTTCTTTCCTTAAAAAATAATAAAAATAAATAAAAATTGAAAAATAAATAAAGTAAAAAGAGTAAATGCCAGACCATTACTGAATCTTCCCCCTAAGAAACCAGGAGGTGGGGGAAGCCCACATGGCCATCCAATATGGACATCACTCCCCAAGAAAGCCACTTCTTCGTCTCATCTTCGCCACCTTTATCCTTTTTTTTCCAGCTAATGACTTAAAGCTTTTACAAATTCATAAATGCATCCGGGATTTCTGTGCACATGTAAGGGGAAAAGGCCAGTTTAAAACGAGTGCACATAGTTTTGAGCTGAACTTGACCTTTTGCTGTGTACAGATGGCGGAGATGAACCTAAGAAAGAAATACAGGCTGGTTTCCCAAGGCAATTTAAAATAGCTCTTTTGAAATTTCCCGCCCTGAGGCAAGTACCACCAGGAAGTTGATAGTCAAGTTTACATGTGAATAGCTATGGGTTCACTTCTTAACTTCCCCAGCAGGAAAATTGTGACCATTTTGAAATTTAGCAGCCATGCCAGGCTTATTGGCTGGAAACTTAAAACTTTTAAGTTCAAATCATCTAAAAATATTGAGATTTATAATACTAAAATGTTGATCTGAGTATGCCTAGTATGAAGTCTAGATGATAGATGTTAATCTATTAATTGAAAATGCCTTATATTTTATTTGAAATGTATCCTTAAATGTAAAAGTATTGATCTGAAAAATGCTAAGTATTTAATTTGCTACCTAAGATTTAAAGCTCTGAAAGTTTAAGGTCTTATTTCTTGCCATTAAAAAGTTTAAAGCTACACCCTTTTTTAATGGAGGGAGTGGTAGACACGCCCTTCCCCTAGCATTCAGGTAATCCAATTCCTGACAGCAGCCATCTTTAGGAATGTTAATTTGCATTTCAATGGCTACACCTTTTGCTAGCAGACCTTCCCAGAAAAGGTCAAGCGGCCAAAAGGTGGCTCCTTTAAAATCAGCTTTCCACCAGTAGTCATTTTTTAATACCTGCAAGTTTGCTTCTCAGTTTCCCTGGGCAAAAAAAAAACAAAAAAGAAAAAAACATGGTTTAAAGTTAATTATTAGATTTTAATATTTATTCTTAAAAATATAAAAATGTAGTTAATCAAAGAACTGCTAATATTTGACTTGTAAGCTCTGGAAATTCAAAGTGCAAATTGAGTCGGGAAAAATTAATTAAATATCTAAAGTATAACTTGTTTTTGAAAAAATAAAATGTGTGTTCTCCTAAATAATTAGAAATTCAAAATATGTTACTTCTTGTCTGATTTAAAAAATAGGATTAATTTTATGAACTCAACTGAAAATTTTTTAATACAAAAACCAGTTTAAATTTGATTAATATTCTTTAAGATAATTATAAAGGGTATAAACAGCTAATGAGATTTCTGTTTGTCTACAATATAATGTTGGTCATCTATCTTTTAGGGATGTTGGTTTGCTCTGTCAAAGAACAGTGTAGACAGCCACCATTTTGGGCTGCGTGACTTGGCAGCCGCCATGTCAGCCACATGGTTTGCCGCACACCTGGGGGCCGCCATCTTGAAACAGCAAAGGCCCCTCCCTCTGATTTAGCCAAAAAGGAATGTCTTTTCACTGAGGCAGGATGGGATTTCAGGGGTGGAGCTTTAAGGCGGAGTTTTACTACAGAAATGCAGATGGGGCAGAAAGTCTGTTTGCCTCGCATATTTATTTAATACTATTTTTAAGAAGATATTTTTGATGCTTAATAAAGTTAGCAATCACAGTCTTAATATACTTTAAGTGAGATGATAGACCAATGTTTTGAGCAGTTGGCTTTATAAGGGTCGACAATAGAGCTTGTATTCCTTTAATAGGCTAAGTCATTTTTCTAATCACTTAAATCTAGAAAACCCTACTTTCCTTAAACTAAGGACAATTAGAGGTTATATGTTCCCTCCCTAAACAAAAGTTAAATAGCTTATATCAAAGTATTTAAAAGGGACTGATAGCAGTAATCCAATTTTTGTGATCCCAACTGAAATTTTAAAACCAGTTTAAATTTAATTGATATCTCCTAATAATTATAAGTATATAATTTTTAAATCATATATATATATATATATATATATATATATATATATATATATAGATGGTCTTTCAAGTTGGATTTCAAAACTATAACCAAGAAATGACTTTAAGAAATTTCACAGGCCCTGAAAAATTTTCAAAAGTTTATTCTCTCTTTTTGAAGGATTTTTTTAATTTAACCAAATTTAATATATTTGAAATCACATGGAAAGCTTTATCAAATAAAAATTAATAAATATATATTTTAAGTTTTTGCCTCTGAGAAAGGGCAAAACAAGTTATTTTGTTTAATATTTCTTAAAATACAGCAGTGGAATTTTAAGATGTAATTTGCAATAACAAAAGCTCCTTGCTGCTGCATTTTAAAATTAGGCTAGAGATGGGGCAGCGTTTGCCCCTTGTGAATCTAGAGCAAAGAATATTCTTACATGGTATTATTCTACAAGTTTCATTAATAATTTTGATGCTTTAAAACAGTATATTATGCATTTATCCCAAACAAACTTACAAATTAATTCTTTAAATGTTTGGCAACAATTTAATATTTAAGGACATAAAAGTATTTATTCCCTCCTGGGAAGGCACTTAAGCACTCTGTGTTGACCTCTCTTGATCCTTTTTGCCAAGAGGATTCCAATTGTCTACAGCTGTTATCTGAGCTCTTCGTTCAAACTGAGATCATGAAAAGCTGGTACCATGGATCTGTCTCTTGCCCAATGGCGTAAGCTGGGCTCTCTCTGAAGAAGAAACCTGGGTTCCCTATGATCAATGCCGGGGCCCGCCAGCAGGCAAGGGGGGATCCAAAGGCAATTGCTGGGCATGGAGGCCAGAGGGACATAGGTTAACAAGGAGACAGAACTGAACCTCACATCACCCTACTTGGCCCAGAGAGTACGGCTGGTAGTCAATGACGGGTAAGACCCCACATGGTGGGGAGACCTAAGACAGGCACAGTCGGGGGGCCAGTAGGAGAAAACTTGGGGTTCAACAGAGGTGGGGCACAGTTCCTCACCCCCCCAATGGTGTAGGGGCTTGAACACTCGCCCCTTCTGAGGAAGGTCTCCTGTCCCCATGGCTGCTTCTTGCTTCCCATGCCCAGCCCAGATCAGGAACCAAATAACAGAAGAGACTTGGTCCAGCTGAAAATGGTACCCAGAAAAACAGAAGGCTTAGTTTAACAGACTAAATTTAAATCTAGCCTAACAACAGGAATGCTCAAGCCTCCTCAAGGACGTAAAGTGATCCGTAAAGTGATCCTTTCAATTAATATTTACAGTGTAAATTAACATTATTGTTAAAATATTAAATTTGACAGTAAAATAGCTGTCAAGTTTTCAAATTAAATTTGGCTAATTTGAAATAAGTAATTATTCAAAATTTTCATTTCGTGATAAAATTGCTTAACATGCTATGAACCTAAAGCAGTCATATTTTTGTGCAAAAGTTTGAATTTAAAGTTATCTAGACTGCATTGTAAATTTTCCAAAAATCCTCCTAATAATTAAATAAAAAGGGGGGGATAGTGGAAAAATACCATGTAAAGAAAAATATCCTATAACCAAATTTCATTTAGATAAAATTTTTCATTTAATGCTAACAGCAAGACACCCAGAAAAAACACATAAGATCAGGGAAAGCCAGGAGAAGATCATTTTAAAGAAAAGACCCCAAGTAAGGTTTGTCCTTTAACCTTTGGTCGAGAATATGTTTGTATATTTTCAGAGAACAGCTTCAAGACCATGTGGATTCCTGCAACAACAGATCCCAACTGACCAGATTGCTCCAGCCACAAAGACAGGGGAGACAGTTCAAAGATGGAGATGGTGAAGATGCCCTGTCATGATAGCAGTCAGCACCTGTGCATTGCTGCAGGTTGCCCAGGAAGAAGGAGCAATGCAGCCAATTCGGGTGCCAGAGCGTTACATCCATCACCACAACGGACTCAGACAAGCTCCTGTGTCTATTCACTCAAAAGGACTAAGTACTGCCCTAATGACAGCAAAGGGGAAGAAGAAGAAAACTGAAAGACGCAAGGGACTGTTGTGCCAATATGGAGTCATCTGAAGAAGTTAACGACTGAAGCGCAACAGATTGTGGAAAAGCAAGAAGTTGAAGCTACTTCTTCAACCATGTTCCTGCTTGTGCTAGCATCTGTTAGCTGCCAGTCTTCTGCAAAGTCTTGCACAGCCAAGTCCAAGGACTCTGAGTAAATATACATCAGCAGCAAAACAGACTTTTTATTCATTTAGTAGCAAAAATGTTAATATGTCCATAGTTCTGATTTCTTATATTGTTGTTTTGCATTGGCATTGTTTTGTTATTATTTAATAGCCAGTTTTGTTCTTAACGTTCAAAGTTTGAAAATGATAACAAGTATGTAGTTTAGTTTTTGCATTTGCATTGTTTTAATTCTAGAGCCCTACTATTAATGTTTAAAATTTTACTTTTATTATAGTAGCTTAAAAAACAAAAACGGGAGAGATGTAGAGGGCCGCCTGGGAGGCACCTAGGCATTTTCTTATTATTGTCAGCTGAACTCAGAGCATAGGCAGCCACGCCCTGGGAACATGCTTCCCCAATAAGGCTGGACATGTTAATCAGGCAGGGGTGGAACTAGATATGTAAATCTAGGCCTTTAAAATAAACCTGCTGTGTGGCTCAGCCGCTTTTGCCGCCTCTCCATCAGAGAGGATGGCGCCCACCTGGCCCCAGCTTAAAATCTATTTCTGCATCTTGGTCTTTCTTTAGTTTCTTAATCCCCAGCTCCTCCGCTCAAGAACCTGTCGTTTTCCCCTGCAGGTCACGGGAAACAGAAACAGCCCACCACACCTCACCTGTAGCAACTCCACCTGAGCCCACGCTCTAGGCTTTAAGCCCATCTCAGTAGCCCTCCTACTTGTTGCGGCCCAGAGTGTGTGGGGGTTCCGCAGGAACTCAGAGGCATCCCTACTGCTTCCCTTCTACTCTTACCAATCGCCAGTGATAGTAGGGCATGGGCCTGATGCTCCAGCACCAGCCATCTTCAGGGCTTCCAAGCAGGATACCAGGCTTTCTTCGTGGCATTTTTACTGGCTTCAAGTCTTTAGAGCTCAGACAGGGCTCTTTAAAACATGATACTCCAGTCAAAGTTTTCTGTTAATAAAACCACTATTAGGAACCGGTCTTATTGAATCTATGCAAAGAAATGTATTGCCATGACTTATTTAGCGTTGCCAAATTTCGGAGGAATTACACAAGAAGAAAAATATACTGATCTACTCTAAGATTTTCTGACTTTCTTTGCTATTTTCTTTTCATGGATTTAAAACAAAACAGCAACTGTTGGTATGAAACTTTCTTTTTATGCATAATCATGCCTTAGATTTTTATTCTAACCAGGCTTTTCCCAGCTTTACTACCCCTGACATGGGCATGGTCACGCAGGCCTGCAAGCTGTACACAGGCTGCCAACTTTCAACTGTCTCTCAACAGTGACCAAAACCTGATGGGCACCGTTCCCTGCTCAGTTGGGCACCTGCCCTCTTGGCAGCTAGGCACCCTTTACTTTTGGGGGTCACCCCACACAGTTCTCTTTCAGGATAACCAATATACACTCAAACCTGCAAGAGAATTAAAGGTCAATATAACATATCAATACAATGAAACATAATATTGACATTATGGCCGCTTTAGGCAGCCAAAGCTTCTGCTACTAAACATGTGATACTAAAGTCTATTCCTGACCTTCCTATGAATTGTCCTTGTCTTTTTGGAGCCATGTCCATGAAGGTGTAGGCATTATTTAAATCCATTCAATATTACCAGCATCAGGTAGGTCGAGCACGCTGTAGCTTGAGCTTGAGCGGGTTGCGTTGATCTCGATCGACGCTCCATTTGGTGATGAAGTCTTTTTGGACCATGGATGGGTCCGCTGACCGGACGTGAGTGTGATGGATCCAGGTCGCGACGCCGTCTACCTTGAGAGCAGTGGAGGTCGTTAGCACCACAGTGTAGGGACCCTTCCAACGTGGCTCAAGAGTTTCTCGATGATGCCTTCTGATGTAGACCCAATCTCCTGGTCTGTGCCGATGAGGAGTTGGGGTTGGGCTGGTCTCATAGATGGCGCGGAGGCGTGGCCAAATGTCCTCGTGTGCCCTCTGGAGCCTTCTCAAGGAAAGAGATAGTTAAAGAAAAGGGTTTTATAGGGGGTGGCCTGCCAAACATGATAGGAGAGCCACCCAGTCCCCGCCAGTCTCTGAGTCAGATTCCTCCTCATTTGGAGAAGTTCAAAGTCCTGATGGCTTCTAGGTAACCTTGTTTATTAGTTACAGCACTTTGCTTTCTTGCCTTTCTACCAGTTCCCTTTGTGGCAGAGCAGCAACCAGGCCTTTTTCAAGGGAGTGTGCTAGGAGAGGGTATCAGCCCCTCCTTTGCTAGCAGCAATAGGTACCAAACCCTTTCAGTACATTAGACCAGCTTCATTCCCGCCTATCTTTACAGATTCCAAGGCCCATTGTCTTCCTTAATCAGTACTGGCCTGTATTATCTAATTCAGCACAGGCAGGGGGAAGGGCCCATTAAATCTTTGCCTTGAGGAACTGTGAGCCCCATCCTTAAATGTCCCAATCAGACTAGAAAAGCCATAAATACCTTTTAAATTTACCCTAGAATTCCAAAATCTCAACCCAGCATAGAATATCACATAGCAAATCAAAGTTCCCAGCAAACAAACAGATAGAGATGTTTACTAGTTAGGCGGGCCGATTCCACCTCTGGCAGAGAGCAAGCGCCCTTGGGGAAAGATCCCAGCGGCCACTCAGGGTGCTTTGCTATCGGTCAGAGCATTCAGCCTTAAGAAATCAAGCGTGTGCCTTTTTTTTTCACAGACTTTCATATGTATATGAACAAACAATTATACCCAAGTAGATATACAAATATTAAATAAATATTTACACTTACATTCTTTCAGTGAACAAGTCCTTGACCTATGTCTTATCCAGATAGAAACGGCACTCATCACAAACAAATAAACAAACAAATCCAAAACCAAAACCCAAGAAAACCAAGGCCAGAAGTACCCTCTGATGTTTCAGGGGTACCAAGGAAGGAGAAGTTAGGCCACGTCCAGCCCTTCTCACAATCCACCAGTGACCAGTCCCAGCTCACTGGTCTATCACTTACTCAACATTTTATTTTATTTTTTTTCCATCACACCAAAGCCATGCTTTCCAGTTAGAACTCTTAGCCTTAATTTTTAGGTGTCATGTAAATAATGAACATTTCTCAGATTAGTAATACATTCAAAATTTTTTTAGAAATTTCACTAGTTATACATATTTAAGCAATAAGGACAGATCAATTTACAGAAACCAGTTTCTACCTGAAATAATCGTACTTTAGAAATTGGATTACTGCTATCCGTTCCTTTTAAAGACTTTGCCATAACCTTTAATTGTCTTTAGTTTAAGGAAAGCAGGGTTTTCTAGATTTAAGAGATTAGCTTAAAAATAAATCCGCAAGGCAAACACACTTCCTGCCCCATCCACATTTCTGCAGCAAAACTCTGCCTTAAAGCTCCACCCCTGACTAAATCAGAGGGAGGGGCCTTTGCTGTTTCAAGATGGCAGCCCCCAGGGGAGCGGCAAGCCATGCGGCCAACATGGCGGCTGCCAAGTCACGCAGCTCAACATTGTGGCTGTCTAACTGTTCTCTGACAGAAAAGGTGATTTCTTTATTCTCACAATAAACAAGGGAAGAGCAAACCAAAATCCCTAAAAGATAGATGGCCAACATTATATTGTAGACAAACAGAAATTTCATTAACTGTTTATACCTTTTATAATTATAATTAAATTTAAACTGGTTTTTGTACTAAAAATTCAGTTGAGATGTTAAAATTAATCCTCTTTTTAATCAGACCAATGAGTACAAAAACAAGTTATACTGGCAGAAAGCTGATATCAAAGGAGCCACCTTTTGGCCGCTTGACCTTTTCTGGGAAGGTTGGCTAGCAAAAGGTGTAGCCATTGAAATGCAAATTAACATTTCTAAAGATGGCTGCTGGCGGGAACCGGACCACCTGCATGCTAGGGGAAGGGCGTGTCTACCCTGCCCTCCACCAAAAAAAGGGTGTAGCTTCAGACTTCCCAACGGTGAGAGAAAAAAGACCTTAAACTTTTAGCTGGCAAGTTAAATATTCAGTCAACCAATAGATTTAATTCTGTTCTTTAGATTTTTCATGAGGCAAATTAGAGTAAACTACTTTTTTTACTTCCAAGCGGCTTTGGAAAACCACATTTGAGCCCTGAAACAAGTTCTGGCCTACCTGGTCTTTTCAGATGTAAATTGACCACATTCTTTAAGATTTTGCTGCAGGCAGGAGGAGACTATCTCCTTCCTCCATTAAGAAAAGCTTTCTTAATTAACAAGGGACCATCTTTTTTTCCCTTGGAAAAACTGTTATCATGGAAATGCCAATCCTGCTGCTAGAATTTAGCTAGCATCTCTTTCTGTACATTTGCAAGGAGCTTCCAGCTTAAAATTCTATCCAAAATCGGATAGTGTGCACATTAGTTCTAAGCCAGCTTTTCTTCTCACACGTGCACAGAAATTTCAGACGCATTTACCTGGGGAGGGTGTGACCTGTTTTCATAGGTCCTTACTCAGTTGCCCACCGGACCGAAATCCTGTAGCCACACAAAGGAGGGGAGAAGGCAGGCCCCCTCCCTCCACACTCACATACTTTCACCAGATATTCATTCAGAGTTTAAACAATCCATTCAATTTCTAACAACTTCCCAATTCCTGAGGGAGCTCTAAAGCCTCCCGCAATTTCCTTGAAATGATCAAATCACAATACCCAAAGGAGCAGTCTGAGTCCATTCCATAACATCCGTCCAGTAAGTTCACAGAAAGAAACATATAAACACAGAAAACTAAATGGGCCCGAAAATACAGCCTTCCAACTCCATGGAAGCGAAACCAAAACAATCTTCCAACTCCATGGAAGCAACTAGACGATGGCATTACGCCAAACCAGCGGGAGCGACCCACCTTGTCTCAGATTGGGGTTTCTACAGACCTTCCGACTCCGCGGAAGCAAAATTACACCCCTACAGATGGAGGGCCGAGGCGTCCCCCGACTCCTCCTGCCCTTGATCCCCGTGCGTGCATCCACTTAAGATCAATGTGAGCGAATACAGATTTCAGAAGTGAGCTCACACAGGATAGAAACAAACAGATACAAACATACAAGGACACATACCGCGGTCAGCCAGACCCTCGAACTGGGGTTCCCTGGATGGTGATGGGGATCCCGGATGAGAGCCCCCAAATGTTATGCCCAGATTTCAAGATCCCCACATACCAACAGGGAGCCATGTTCGATGCAAAAGCAAAAGGTCCTTTTATTGAGCTAGCCAGCCCGACTCCACTCCAGGCCAGCGCAGCGACCGCAAGCAGAGTGCCCCCGCCTGGGAAAAACCGGGTTTTAATAGGGGGGTGGAGCGAGGGGATTGTGGGCCCTGCCGATTGGCCAGGCGCAAGCCGGGTCTTGTTACACAGGATGTGGTCATATCTACGGCACGCAGTTCCCTTGATTGTCATTGGTTAGTTTAAAATCCCGGGCGTGGCCAGCAGAGGCCTGGGCTTCCGGGAAGAAGGCCGCACGTGGAACATGGAGGATACAGGCAAGATGGAGGGCATAGCCTCTCGCCCTTTCAAGAGAAACACACCGATCGGTTGTCTCCTGCACAAGCCCTGACTAGGGCCTGGGCTGAGGAGGAGCCTGCAAACCAAGATACATGCCCCTGACCGGAATTGAATCCAGGACCCTTCGGTCCATAGGCTGACGCTCTATCTACTGAGCCAAACAGGCTAGAGCTATTTTTATATTTCTTTTTTGTTAATTCTTACCCTAACATATTTCTCCTGTTGCTTTTCAGAGAGTGGAAAGGAGGGAGGGATGGAGAAAGAGAGAGAGAAAGAGAGAGAGAGAGAGAAACATCGATGTGAGAGAGACACATCAACTGGTTGCCTCCCACACATGCACCCCGGCTGGGCCGGGGATCAAACCTGCAACCTAGGTATGTGCCCTTGACCCAGAATCAAACCCAAGACTCTTCAGTCTGTGGGCCAATGCTCTAACTGCTGAGACACACCAGCCAAGACACACCAGCCAAGACAGGATTAATACCTTTAAAAAGAGACCCCAGAGAACTGCTTTACTTCTTCTGCCATGTAAGGATACAGTGAAAAGACAGCCAGTGTATGAAACAGAAAGTGGGTTCTCATTGGATACTGAATCTGCCAGTGCTTTAATATTGGACTTCCCAGCTTTCAGAACTTTGAGAAACAAATGTTTGTAGATTCAGCCACCATGTATTTTTATTATAGCAGGCTGAAAGGACTAAGACAATCAAGAATAAGCTTGTTCAAGGATGTCTATTCTTTCATTATTATTTAACATTGTACTGGAGATTCTACAGAGGGCAATTAGGTGAATGAATGATATCCAGATTGAAAAGGAAGAAGTAAAACTTTGATAATAGATGCCATTTTCTTATATAGAGAGAATCCTAAAGAATTCACATGAAAAAGATTAGAACTAATAAGTGAGTTCAGCAAGGTTTCAGCATTCATGATCATTATTAAAATAGCAATTCTGTTTCTATACACTAGCAACAAACAACCCCAAAATAAAATTCATAACACAATTCAAATGCATTCATAAAGTAGTCAGGGAAAACTTAATAAATGAAGTGCAAGATGTTGTATACTGAAAACTATAACACATAGCTGAAAGTAAAAAGTAAAAATATTTTTCATGTTAATGAAATGGGATACTTAATATTATTAAAATAGCAATACTCTGCAAGGTGATCTACAAATTTAACAGAATCTTTATAAAAAATCTCAGTATGGCCTGGCCGGTGTGGCTCAGTGGTTGAGCATCGATCTATGAACCAGGAAGTCAAGGTTCTATTCCCGGTCAGGGCACATGCCCGGTTTTCCGTCGCGATCCCCAGTGTGGGGTCTGCAGGAGGCAGCGATCAATGATTCTCTTTCATCATTGATGTTTCTATCTCTCTCCTCCCTTCCCTGAAATAAATAAATATATATATATACATTTTAAATCTCAGTATGATTTTGGTAGGAATTGATGAACTGACTTTTCATATGGGCTGAAAGGGATTCAGAAAATTAAGGTAGTAATCCTGAAAATGAAAAACAAAGTTGAAGGACTCACATTTTCTGATTTCAAAACTTACCACAAAGCTGCAGTAATAAAGATAGTGTATTTCTGGCATGAGGATACACATCTAGTATTAAGAAACAAGCCCTTTCCACGCGGCTGCGGAGCCGATGGCTGACGTACTTCATGGCCGTCAAGTCCAATGGCAGCGTCTTTGTCCGGGACTCCTCCCAGGTTCACCCCCTCGCTGTTCTGCTCCTGACCGATGGGGACGTCCACATCCGTGATGACGGACCACCATCTCGCTCAGTGACAGCGACCTGCTGAGGTTGGAGGGTGACTCTCGCACTCTGCGGCTGCTGCGAGATCTGCGCCGGGCCCTGGGCCGCATGGTGGAGCGAAGCCTATGCAGCGAACTGCCCCTCGAGGTGCAGCAGGAGCACGGGCAGCTGCTGGCCCTGCTGGCGGAGCTGCTGCGGGGGCCCTGCGGCAGCTTTGACGTGCGCAAGGCGGCCGACGACTGAGCCCCGCTCTGAGGGCTGTGTACAGAGAGCAGATGTTTATCTACACTGATAAAAGAGAAACTTGGTAATTAGCGTACGACTGCTACCCTTTTCATTGGCTAATCAGTGAGTATATGCAAATTAACTGTCAGCCAAGATGGCGGCCGGCAGCCAGGCAGCTGGAACCGAACATGAGGCTTGCTTGCTGCGGACTCCAACGTTCCCGCCTCACTAGCCGGCCTCTGAGCTACAACTCTAAGCAACTATGTACTATGTTGCAAATAAGAAGCTAAACAAAACACCAGAAACCGGCTTTCATTCAGCCAGGCTTTAGCAACATTGTATCGATGTTTCAGCAGCGAGGCCTCAGAGCTAAAGCTGCCCCAGATAAAAAAAAAAAAAAA
>NW_005871233.1:79454-99487 GCF_000147115.1 Myotis lucifugus | reverse complement strand
GCAGCACCCAAACCCCTGATTCCGCCCTGCTCTTGTGTGTGAGAAGGGCGAGGAGCTCCTCAAACCCCTTATCGGCCCTGCTCTGTGAGTGACAGGGGGCAGCGGCCCAAACCCCCTGATCGGCCCTGCTCTGTGAGTGACAGGGGGCATCGCCCCAACCCCCTGATTGGCCCTGCTCTGTGCGTGACAGGGGGTGGCGCCGCAACCTCCCCATTGACCCTGCCTTGAGTGTGACAGGGGGCGGTGCCCCAACCCCCCAATCAGCCCTACCCTGAGGGTGACTGAGGGTGGCATCGCAACCTCCCGATCCGCCCTGCTCTGTGCATGACGGGGCGGCACCCCAACTCCCCAATCGGCCCTGCTCTGAGCCTGACCAGGGGCTGCACTTAGGGATTGGGCCTGCCCTCTGCCACCCGGAAGCAGGCCTAAGCCAGCAGGTCGTTATCTCCCGAGGGGTCCCAGGCTGCAAGAGGGCACAGGCCGGGCTGGGGGACCCCCCTCCCTCCCCCCCGAGTGCACAAATTTTTGTGCACCGGGCCTCTAGTTTAAAATAAAGTTCTTTTTATCAAAAAAGAGAGAAAGAAACAAGCCCTTACATTTACAGTCAATTTGTTTTATCTTTTAAAATCATTTTTTATTTTTCAATTACAGTCAACATACAATATTAGATTAGTTTTAGGTGTATACCAATGTGATTAGGCATTATATAACTTACTAAGTGATGATCCGATAAATCTCATACCCATCTGACACCGTACTAAGTTATTAGCATATTATTGAGTATATTCCTTATGCTCTACTTTATATCCCCATAACTATTATGTGAAAACAATTTGTACTTCTTAATCCCTTTACCTTTTTCACCTATCCTCCCCAACCCCCTTTCCATCTGGCAAGCATCAAAATGTTCTCTGTATAATCTACACAATGGAATACTACTCACCCAGCTATAAAAAGAAATAACTTACCATTTTCAACAGCATGGATGGAACTGGAGAGAATTATGCTAAGCGAAATAAGCCAGTCAGAGAAAGATAAGTATTACGATCTCACTCATATGTGGAATCTAATGAACAACATAAACTGATGCACAAAAATAGATCCAGAGATATAGAAACATCCAACAGACTGTCAAACATCAGAGGGAAGGCAGAAGATGGTGGGAGGGTGGGAAGAGATCAACCAATGAACTTGTATGCATATATGCATAACCCATGGACACAGATAATAGGGTGGTGAAGGCCTGGGGTGGGGGGCAAAATGAGGGGCTTAGAAAGGTCAATGGGGAAAAAATGAGGTGTATATAAAACTCAACAATAAAGATTTTTAAAAAATGTTTTCTGTATATATGAATCTGTTTATGTTCTGCTTGTTCATTTATTTGGGTTTTTAGATTCAACTGTTGATATATATATATATATATTTATTACCATTTTATTGTTCATATTTTTAATCTTTTTTTCTTCTTCTTACAGAAGACTCTTTAACATTTCATGCAATACTGGATTGGTGGTAGTGAACTCCTTTTTTTTATTGTTTTATTGCTTAAAGTATTACAAGGTAGTGAACTCCTTTTAACAAGGATGCCATAAACAGTTCATTGAGGGAAAGAATAGCCTTTTAAAAAATGGTTCGGAATAACTGGATAGAAACTTGCAAAATAATGAAGTTGGAATTTTACCTTATACCATACATATAAACTAACTCAAAATGGATCATAGATCAAAATGTTAGACATAAAGTCATAAAACCCCTAGAAAAAAAAACAGGACTAAATCATTGTGACCTTTGAACTACACCTGGCTTCTTTTATATTAATAATAATTAAAAACCCACACACACAGAGAAAATAAATTGGTTTTAGTAAATAAAAAATTTTGTGCTTCATAGAACACCTTAAAAAAGTGAAAATACAATCTATAAGAATATTTTTGAATCACATATCTGTTAGGTTGCCGAAGGAGGAATGCACGTGGCCAGAGTGGTGAGGGATTACAAATTTATTGGATCATCCACACACCAAGTGGCTCAGCCTGGATGGCTCTAGCACCCAGTGACAGGAGTCAGTGGCTTTTAAAGGACTTCTGACAGGCTTTTCCCTGGGCGGAGACTTCTTTATGCATAGCCGGAGGGGAAAGAATGGAATGTGGTCACCGAAACTGAAATGTGGTCTTCAGCAAAGGGAATGTGCATAGTGAAGTGACCTGAAAAGCCAGTTCCTGGGGGAGGGGTATCAACTCAATTGCTGGATCAAACCTAACATTCCAGCCTTTTGTTTTATGGAATATGGACGGAGGTCATATTTTCTGTAATTACTTCCTGCTGAGGTGGAATGTCAAGGTCACAGGGGAATGGACTTTGATAGTAGTGGGCTGGCCAAGGGGTGTAGCAGCATGATCTCCCTGAGAGACTTGTTGGTGAAGGCTCCAGAGCGATCCTGTTGAGTGACTTGGAAGGTAAAAGCTGGTCCTGAGGCTGCCACAGCATCACTTGTCTGGTTTTGCTGCTTTTCTGGGTCTGGAGCTGAAATACAACTGAGACCTAGATGTTATTTTTAGGGGGAAAAAGAATAGGGGTCTTAGTTGCCTCACTAGTGATATGAAAGGGGAGAATACATTACCCAGGGGGTGAGGTTCTTGTTTTCCCAGTTTTGCCCTTTGCTGGGCATCCACATGTTTCTTGTAGGTCCTGAGACAGGGTTTCAAAATAGGTAGAGCAGTGGTTAAGCTCTCTATGGCAGTTCCAACCTCTGCTGTGATGCCCAGGGTTATTAGGAGAGGGACTTTCCTTTTGAGTCAGATATGATAGGTTACGGGGACAGGTAAAGACTGATTATTGGGGGCTACATCTACATTGGGTGAGAGACGAGAGTACAGGTTCCTGTCCAGCTGATGGGGAGACAGACGTATGTGTTTTCCCCACAGAAGAAGAATAATCCCTGATCACGGAGACAAGCTGATAGGTGTAAGGAGAAGAGGTAGACTAAAGGGTATGAGGTTCTTTTTTCTAGTTCCGCACTCCAAGCTGAGAGGGTAGTCGCCATGGCACTAAGGGGTGACAGTGAGTGGTTGAGATTTTATTGCAGTGAAAGTGGGAAGGAATGCTAGAATTGGGCTGTTATCCAAGGGAAAAGAGAAAGGGAAGGGAAGGAGCAGTTGAGGCCAGGGGCCAGGATGGTTGGATAAGAAGTAAGACACTGCATTCAGACCAGCCAAATTTAGTACTTTAAATTTCCTGAGGTTATAATCTGCCGCTCACTGGCTTAACTTCTTATTTTTACTGAACCTTAATCCTTGCTGTTTTTTTGAATATTCTGGTTTGGCTTAAGACAGTGGTTGGCCAGCCCTGATCCGGCCTGACTGGGCGAGATGGCCCCGATAGGCCCTGATTGCTAGCTAGGCCTAGGGACCCCACCCATGCATGAATTTGTGCACCTGGCCTCTAGTTTTTGATAAAAACTCTCAGAAAAATGGGAATAGAGGGAGCATATCTCAACATTTTTTTAAAAATTAAATCTTTATTGTTCAGATTATTACAGTTGTTCTTCTTTTTTCCCCCCATAGCTCCCCTCCACCCGGTTCCCACCCCACCCTCTGCCCTTACCCCCGCCACCCACTGTTCTCATCCATAGGTGTACAATTTTTGTCCAGTCTCTTCCCACACCCCACACACCCTGCCCCCCTCTCCCCCCGATAATAGTCAGTCCACTCCCTTTCTATCCCCCTGATTCTATTATATTCACCGGTTTATTCTGTTTATCAGATTATTTATTCACTTGATTTTTAGATTCACTTGTTGATAGATGTGTATTTGTTGTTCATAATTTGTATCTTTACCTTTTTCTTCTTCTTCCTCTTCTTAAAGGATACCTTTCAGCATTTCATATAATACTGGTTTGGTGGTGATGAACTCCTTTAGCTTTTGCTTATCTGTGAAGCTCTTTATCTGACCTTCAATTCTGATGATAGCTTTGCTGGGTAAAGTAATCTAGGTTGTAGGTTCTTGCTATTCATCACTTTGAATATTTCTTGCCACTCCCTTCTGGCCTACATAGTTTCTGTTGAGAAATCAGCTGACAATCTTATGGGCACTCCCTTGTAGGTAACTGACTGTTTTTCTCTTGCTGCTTTTAAGATTCTCTCTTTGTCTTTTGCTCTTGGCATTTTAATTATGATGTGTTTTGATGTGGTCCTCTTTGGATTCCTTTTGTTTGGGGTTGTCTGCGCTTCCTGGACTTGTAAGTCTACTTCTTTCAGCAGGTAGGGGAAGTTTTCTGTCATTATTTCTTCAAATAGGTTTTCAATATCTTGCTCTCTCTCTTCTTCTGGCACCCCCATAATTCGGATGTTGGTACGCTTGAAGTTGCCCCAGAGGCTTCTTACACTATCTTCATATTTTTGGATTCTTTATTCATTTTGCTTTTGTGGTTGGGTGTTTTTTGCTACTTCGTATTTCAAATCTTTGACTTGATTCTTGGGATCCTCTAGTCTGCTGTTGGATCTCTATATATTATTATTTATTTCAGTCAGTCTATGCTTAATATCTGATTGGTCCTTTTTCATATCCTTGAGGGTCTCACTAAATTTCTCAGGGGTTTCTAGAAGATTCTTGAGTAACCTTGTAACAGTGGTTTTGAACTCTATATCCAGTAGTTTGCTTTCCTCCATTTCTTTCATTTATGACATGTTTCTTTGTCTCCACATTTTGGCTGCTTCCCTGTGTTGATAGAGTGGCCTTGCATGCTAGGTGTCCTCTAGGGCCCAGTGGCTCAGCCTCCCCAATTACCTGAGGTGGACACTCTTGGTGCACCCCTTTGTGGGCTGTGTGCACAGTCTTGTTGTAGTTAAGCCTTGATTGCTATTGGTATCACTGGGAAGAATTGACCTCCAGGCCAATTGGCTGTGAGAATCAGCTGTGTCTATGGTGGGAGAACTTCTGTGCTGGAGACACCCTACGGGGCAGGACTTGCTTCAGTGTGGCTTTGGTGCTCACTGAGTCTGCCCCCTGAGTGTGTCCCTTTATGGATCTGAGGAGTTGTAATCTGGATGGTCCCACTCTGACCACTGGGTACACTGCCTCTTGGGTCTCTAAGAAGGTGCTAATTTAGCCTCTGCCTGATGCTACCCAGCAGGAGGTATGGAGAGATCTGCAGATTCCTCTTCTTTGTTTGGGGTTTGGAGGTGCCCAGATGAGGCCCAGCTGTGAAGCAATGCAAGCTGCTGTGAGGCCTTAAACCTTCTTTTGGACGTTCTGGGTCTCTCTAATTCAGCTGCAGTTTGTTAGGTAATTTTCAGGTTGCAAAGGGCCAGGCCTTTCATATGCAAAAGCCTCTGTGCACAGCTTGGGTGGGGCGGGGTCTCAGGGGATCAACAGGATGGAGCAAGCAGCTATGGCTGCTCCCCAGTCCTACCCTAAGAGGCCCCAGGTCTCAGTTTCCAGTAATTGCTGCAAGCACCTCTGAGAGAAAGCTGCCCTCGAGTTCTGCCCGATGCCAGACAGTCCAGTTTCTCCCCATATGAGTCTGGGTCCCCAGAGACTCACCTGGAACTGGAGTTCAGAGCAGTTGGGAGCTTGAGACTCCCTCCTGATTGAAAAAGACAACCGTGTCCTCAGCTGCCAGCCCTTTCCACGTGCACCGCGTTCTCGTTGCCAGCCCTTTCGGCATGTGCCTCCGTACCTCTGCACTTTACTTCCGCACCTCCTCTGAGTGTCAGTGCTTTTCTCTTTCCTTCGAGTTGTAGAATTTCCACTCAGCCAACCTTCCTGTGGTTCTGGATGATGTCCGTTTTGTCTTTGAGTTGTATTTTTGAAGTGGTTGTTCGAGGCAGCAATTTCCGGTGTTTACCTATGCCGCGATCTTTGTTTCTCCCTATTTTAAAATCTTAACTGTTGATATTATTACAGATGTCCTCTCCCCCCCACCCCCACCCAACTTTCTTCCACTCCATTATCACCCTGCCCCAGGCCTTTACCACCCTATTGTCTGTGACCATAGGTAATGCATATATACATATAAGGTCTTTTTATTTTTATTTTTTATTTTTTATTTTTCAATATATTTTTATTGATTTCAGAGAGGAAAGGAGAGAGAGAGAGAGAGAGAGAGAGAGAGAGAGAGAGAAACATCAATGATGACAGAGAATCATTGATTGGCTGCCTCCTGCATGCCCCTTACTGGGGATCGAGCCCACAACCTGGGCATGTGCCCCTGACTGGAATCAAACTCGGGACCCTTCAGTCTGCAGGTTGATGCTTTATCCACTGAGCCAAACCAGCTGAGGCCATATAAGGTCTTTTTAAAATCTCTTCCCATCGCCTACCCCACTTCCCTCTGAGAATCACCAGTCTATTTCATTTCCATGCCTGTGATTCTATCTTATCCACCAGTTTATTCTGTTTATTAGATTTTTTATTTGTTTATTTTGTTTTTTAGATTCAATTATTGATATGTATGTATTTGTTGCCATTTTGTTGTTCATAATTTTTATCTTTACCTTTTTCTTCTTCTTCCTCTTCTTAAAGAATACCCTTCAACATTTCATATAATGCTGATTTGGTCGTGATGAACTTCTTTAGCTTTTTCTTATTTGTGAATATCTTTATATGACCAATTCTAAATGATAGCTTTGCTGGGTAGAGTAATCTTGGTTGTAGGTCCTTGCTATTCACCACTTTGAATATTTCTTGCCACTCCCTTCTGGCCTGCATCGTTTCTGTTGAGAAGTCAGCTGATAGTAGTATGCGCATTCCCTTGTAGATAACTAACTGCTTTTCTCTTGCTGCTTTTAAGATTCTTTGTCTTTAGCCCTTGGCATTTTAATTATGATGTATCTTTATGAGGTCCTCTTTGGGTTCCTCTTGTTTGGGACTATCTGTGCTTCCTGGACTTGGAAGTCTATTTCTTTCACCAGGTAGGGAAAGTTTTCTGTCATCATTTCTTCAAATAGGTTTTCAATATGTTGCTCTTGCTCTTCTTCTGGCACCCCCATAATGCGAATGTTGGTACTTTTGAAATCATCCCAGCTGCTCCTTACACTATCTTCATATTTTTGGATTCTTTTTGCTCTTCTGGTTGGGTGTTTTTTGCTTCCTCATATTTCAAATCATTGATTTGATTCTCAGAATCCTCTACTCTATTGTTGAATCCCTGTATGTTATTCTTTATTTCAGTTAGTGCTTAATTAATTAATAATAAATTAATGCTTAATTTCTGACTTGTCCTTTTCCATTTTTTTTAAGATTTCTTAACCTTATAACTGGTTTTGAACTCTATATCCAGTTGTTTGCTTTCTTCTATTTCTTTCATTTGTGACATGTTCTTTGCTCTGCATTTTGGTTTTTTTTGTTTTTAATTATGCTTTTTAAATTTTTTTATATATTTTATTGATTTTTTTACAGAGAAGAAGGAAGAGGGATAGAGAGTCAGAAACATTGATGAGAGAGAAACATTGATCAGCTGCCTCCTGCACCCACCCTACTGGGGATGTGCCCACAACCAATGTACATGCCCTTGACCGGAATCAAACCCAGGACCCTTGAGTCCACAGGCTGATGCTCTATCCACTGAGCCAAACCAGTTAGGGCTTTGCTCTGCATTTTGGTTGCTTCCCTGTGTTTGTTTCTATGTATGGGGTAGAGCTGCTATGTCTCCTTGAGTTGGTAGAGTGGTCTTGTGTAGTAGGTTTTCTATGAGGCCTAGTGGCTCAGCCTCCTTAGTCTGGGAGCTCTAGGTACACCCCTTTATGGGCTGTGAGCATAGTCTTGTTGTAGTTGAGACTTGATTGCTGTTGGTGTCAGTGGGAGGAATTTACTTCCAGGCCAATTGGCTGTGAGGACCAGCTGTGACTACAGTGGGAGAGCTGCTGTACAGGAGACACCCCTGTGGAGAAAAACTTGCTTCAATGGGGCTTTGGTGCTCACTGTGTCTGCCCCTTGAGTGTGTTGCTTAAAGATGTGTAGAGTTGTAATCTGGTATGGTCTGACACTGACCACTGGGTACACTCGCTCTTGGGTCTCCAGGGAGGGGCAAAGTCAGACACTGCCTGGGACCACCCAGAAGGAGCTACAAAGAGATCTGTAGAATCGTCATTTTTGTATCAGGTTTGGAAGTGCCCAGAGAAGCCCAGCTATGAAGCAACGTAGGCTGGTGCTAGTGCCAGTAGTTGGGCCTTTTATTGATAGGTTTGGGGCTCCCTGACCCAGTTGCAGCTTGTTTGGGAGATTTTAACCTGATCAAGGATAACCCATTCATATGTAAAAGCCTTTGCACACAGCTTGGGTAGGGTTGTAAATTGAATGAGGCAGGGTCTTAGGGAATCACCAGGGCTGAGCAAACAGAAATGGCTGCCAGTCAGCCCTGCTACCAGGGAGGTTCCAGCATAGGAACAATGAACGCTGTGAGTACCTCTGTCTGGGAGACAGCTGCCCCTGAGTTCCTGCCCTGATGCCAGACAATCCAGTTCCTCCTCATATGTGTCTCTGTTCCCCAGAGCCTTGCCCTGGTGCTGGAGCTCAGAGGAAGTGAGACCTTGTAAGTTCAATTTGTAGTGCCAGGCTTTTAAGAGGAAAAGCCAGGTCTCCAGCACCTTCAGTGTTCTTACTGCCCATAGGGACTTCTTTTCCCTGCTCTGGGACCCTGAGCTGGGTGTCTGGTATGAGGCTGGGACCGCTTGCTCCTCTGGGTAGCCTCTGCAGAGATGAGGAGCTTCCTAATTATGTCCTTCCTAATTAAAAAAGCAGTATATGTGGATACCAGCCAGCTCATTCTGCACCTCTGCACCTCCTACCAGTCTCCGTGTGCTTTCTTCTTTACTTCTCTAGTTGTAAGACTTCCATTCAGCCAGCTTTCCAGCAGTTCTGGATGATGATTGGTCTGTATTTTAGTTGTAATTTTGATGTGGTTGTGGGAGGCAGTGAGTACAGGCATTTACCTATGCTGCCATCTTCCTGGATGCCTTTTATTTTTTTCTTGTCTGATCACTATAGCTAGAACTCCCAGTAATACACTGAGGAACAGTGGCAAAGGTAGATATCCCTGTTGTGGTCCAGATCATAAGGGAAACATTTTAGTTATTGTCCATTGAGTATGACGTTGGCTGTAGATTTGTCATATACAGCCTTTATTGTATTGAGGTATGATTCCTCCATTCTGACTTTGCTGAGAGTTTTTACCATAAATGGGTGCTGGATTTTATCAAATGCTTTTTCTGCATATATTGATATGATCATGTGATTTTTATCTTTCATTTTGTTTATGTGATAAATCACATTTATTGATTTCCACATATTGAACCAACCTTGCACCACTGAAATAAACCCAACTTGATTATGGTGTGTGATTTTTTAAAAATATATTGCTGGATCCACTACAATTTTCTAATATTTTGTTCAGGATTTTAGCATCTATGGTCGTCAGGTATATTGGCCTATAATTTTATTTCTTTGTTGTGTCTTTATCTGGTTTTGTTTTCAGAATAATTTTGGCCTCAGAAAAAGGACATGGAAATCTTCCCTCTTCTTGAAGTTTTAGGAAAAGTGTTAGGAAGATGGGTGTTAGTTCTTATTTGAAGGTTTGGTGAAATTCACCTATGAAGCCATCTGGTCTAGGAGTTTTGTTAGCTGGAAGTTTTTTTTATTACTCTTTGATTTTATTAGTTGTAATTGCTCTATTCATGTGTTCTGCTTCTTTCTGATTCAATTTTGGAAGAGTGTATGTTTCTAGGACTTTGTCCATTTTTTCCCAGGTTGTCCATTTTGTTTGTGTTCATAATATTTTCATACCAGCATTTGTATTTTGGTGATGTCAGTTGTTACCTCACCTCGTCATTTCTGATTTTATTTATTTGGATCTGCTCTCTTGTTTCTCGATGAGGCCGGCAAATGTTCATCAGTTTTGTTTATCCTTTTAAAGAACCAGCTTTTGGGTTCACTAATCTTTTGTACTGTTGTTTTTTGTTTTTTAAATTTCTGTGTCACTTATTTCTGCTTTGCTCTTTATTGATTCCTTCCTTCCCCTTACTCTGAGCTTTCCCTGCTGTTCTTTTCCCAATTCTTTTAGGCATAAGATTGTTTACTGGAGTTTTTTCTTGCACTTGACATAGGCCTTTGATGCAATGAAGTTTCCTTTCAGGACTGCTTTGGCTGTGTCTTATAGATATTTTTTTGTTCATTTTTGTTTGTTTCCCAGTAATTTCTGATTTCTTCTTTTATTTCATTGGTAACCCATTCCTTATTTAATAACATGCTATTTAGCTTCCACGTGTTTGAATATTTTTGAGCTTTTAAATCTTGGTTTATTTCTAATTGCATGCCATTGTGGTTGAGAATATGTTTATATGATTTCAATCGTCTTAAATTTATTGAAACTTCTTTTGTGTCCTAACATGTGGTGGTCTATCTATGAGAATGTTCCATGTGCCTTTGAAAAGGATGTATATTCCGCAGTCTGAGGATAAAATGTTCTTTAAATATCAATTAAATCTATCTGATAGAGTGTGTCACTTATTTTTTTATTTTTGTAATTGATTAAGTTATTATATATGTGTCCTTATCCCCATGTTACCCCTATCCCCCCAACTCATGCCCTCACCTCCCTGTTGTCCATGTCCATTGGTTAGGCCTATATGCTTGCATATAAGTCCTTTGGTTGATCTCTCTCCCTTACCCCCACCCTCCCCTACCTTTCTTCTGAAGCCCAGTCCAATCAATGCCTCTCTGTCTCTGGATCTGTCCTTGTTCATCAATTTATGTTGTTCATTATATTCCACAAATGAGTGAGATCATGTGGTATTTATCCTTTTCTGACTGGCTTATTTCACTTAGCATAATGCTCTCCAGTTCCATCCATGCTGTTGCAAATGGTAAGAAATTCTTCTTTTTTACTGCAGCATAGTATTCCATTGTGTAAATGTACCACAGTTTTTTAATCCACTCATCTACTGATGGGCACTTAGGTTGTTTCCAAATCTTAGCTATAGTGAATTGTGCTGCTATGAACATAGGGGTGTATATATCCTTTATTTTTTTATTTTTTAAAAATAAATCTTTATTGTTCAAATTATTACAGTTGTTCCTCTTTTTTCCCCTCATAGCTCCCCTCCACCTGGCTCCCACTCCAACCCATGCCCTTACCTCCCCCCACTCCACTGTCCTCATCCATAGGTGTAAGATTTTTGTCCAATCTCTTCCTGCACCCCCGCCCCCACTCACACACACTCCCTTTCCCCGGAGAATTGTCAGTCCACTCCCTTTCTATGCCCCTGATTCTATTATATTCACCGGTTTATTCTGTTCATAAGATTTTTTATTCACTTGATTTTTAGATTCACTTGTTGATAAATATGTATTTGTTGTCACTTTGCTGTTCATAATTTTTCTATTTACCTTTTTCTTCTTCTTCCTCTTAAAGAATATACTTCAGCATTTCATGTAACACTGGTTTGGTGGTGATAAATCCTTTAACTTTTTCTTATCTGTGAAGCTCTTTATCTGACCTTCAGTTCTAAATTATAGCTTTGCTGGGTAGAGTAATCTTGGTTGTAGGTTCTTGGCATTCATCACTTTGAATATTTCTTGCCACTCCCTTCTGGCCTGCATAATATCTGTTGAGAAATCAGCTGACAATCTTATGGGTACTCCTTTGTAGGTAACTGACTGTTTTTCTCTTGCTGCTTTTAAGATTCTCTCTTTGTCTTTTGCTCTTGGCATTTTGATTATGATGTGTTTTGGTGTGTTCCTCTTTGGATTCCTCTTGTTTGGGGTTCTCTGTGCCTCCTGGATTTGTAAGTCTATTTCTTTCACCAGGTAGGGGAAGTTTTCTGTCATTATTTCTTCAAATAGGTTTTCAATATCTTGCTCTCTCTCTTCTTCTGGCACCCCCATAATTCGGATGTTGGTACGCTTGAAGTTGCCCCAGAGGCTCCTTACACTATATTCATATTTTGGGATTTCTTTTTCTTTTTGCTTTTGCGGTTAGGTGTTTTTTGCTTCTTCGTATTTCAAATCTTTGACTTGATTCTTGGGATCCTCTAGTCTGCTGTTTGATCTCTGTATATTATTATTTATTTCAGTCAGTCTATGCTTAATATCTGATTGGTCCTTTTTCATATCCTTGAGGGTCTCACTAAATTTCTCAGGGGTTTCTAGAAGATTCTTGAGTAACCTTATAACAGTGGTTTTGAACTCTATATCCAGTAGTTTGCTTTCCTCCATTTCTTTCATTTATGACATGTTTCTTTGTCTCCACATTTTGGCTGCTTCCCTGTGTTGATAGAGTGGCCTTGCATGCTAGGTGTCCTCTAGGGCCCAGGGGCTCAGCCTCCCCAATTACCTGAGGTGGACACTCTTGGTGCGCCCCTTTGTGGGCTGTGTGCACAGTCTTGTTGTAGTTAAGCCTTGATTGCTATTGGTATCACTGGGAAGAATTGACCTCCAGGCCAATTGGCTGTGAGGACCAGGTGTGTCTATAATGGAATAATTGCTGAGCTGGAGACACCCTTATCGGGTAGTACTTGCTTCAGTTGGGCTTTGGTGCTCACTGATTGTGCCCCTTGAGTGTGTTGCTTATGAATATGGAGAGTTGTAATCTGGTATAGTCTCACATTCACCACTGGGTAGACTGGCTCTTGGATCTCCAAGGAGGTGCAAAGTCAGCCACTACCTGAGGCCACCCAGCAGGAGCTACAGAGAAATCTGCAGATTTCTCCTCTTTGTTTGGGGTTTGGAAGTGCCCAGATGAGGCTCAGCTGTGAAACAGTGCAGACCACTGCTGCTGGGCCTTAGACCTTCTTTTGGAAGCTTTGGAGCTCTCTGACCCAGCTGCAGTTTGTTAGGTTTTAGGTTGCAAAAGGACAGGGCATTCATATGCAAAAGCTGCTGCACAAAGCTTGGGTGGGGTTGTAAATTGGATGGGGCGGGGTCTCAGAAAATTACCAGGGTGGGGCAAACATCAATGGCTGCCAGTCAGCCCTGCTCCGGAGTGGTCCCCAGGTCTCTGTGTCCTGCTGCCCTGTGCAGGAACAATGATTGCTGTGAGCACCTCTGAGAGAAAGCCACCCTCGTGTTCTGGCCCGATATCAGACAGTCCAGTTTCTCCCGGTATGAGTCTGGGTCCCCAGAGTCTTGCCCAGAACTGGAGTTCAGAGCAATCGGGAGCTTGTATCTCCCTCCTGATTGAAAAAACAACAACAGTGCACTCATTTGCCGGCCTGTTTTGCGCGGACCTCCGCACCTCCGCACCTCCTACCAATCTCAATGCGCTTTTTTCTTTCCTTCTAGTTGTAGAATTTCCACTCAGCCAGCTTTCCCATGGTTCTGGATGATATTTGTTTTGTCTTTTAGTTGTAGTTTTGATGTGGTTATGAGAGGCAGCAAGTACAGGTGTTTACCTATGCCACCATCTTGGTTGTTCTAGTGTGTCATTTATAGTAGCTGTTTCTTTGTTGATTTTTTTGTCTGGAAGGTCTATCCATTGATGACAGTGGGGTTAAAGTCCTCTACCATGACTGTACTGCTGTTGATCTCTCCCCCTTAAAGTCCACCAAACGTTTTTGTTATATATTTAGGTGTTTCCTATATTGGGTGCATATATGTTTATAAACATTATATCCTCTTGGTGAATCCATCCCTTTATTATTATGTATTGACCTTCTTTGTTTCTTTTATGGACTTTGTTTTGAAGTCTATTTTGTCAGATATAAGCATGGCTACCCCAGCTTTTTTTTTTCATTTCCATTTTCATGGAGTATTTTCCCCCATCACTTCACTTTCAGCCTGTAAGTATCTTCTGTTTTGATGTGGGTCTCTTGTGGACAGCATATATCTGGGTGTTTTCTTATCCATTCAGCATCTAAACCATTTAAATTAAGGTTATTATTAATAGCTACTTATCTATTGCTATTTTTATGTCTGGGTTCCTCTCTCCATTTCTTCCTCTTTTTAAAGCAGTCCTTTTGCAATGCTGATTTGGTGGTAAGGAACTCCTTTAATCTTCATTTGGGAAACTCTTTATTTTGCCTTCTATTTTAGATGATAGCCTTCTTGGTTAGAGCAGTGTTGGTTGCAGGTTATTTCCTTTCATTACTTTGAGTACTTTATGCCAATCCCTGCTGGCCTGAAGTGTTTCTGTTGAGAAATTAGTTGTCAGCTTATGGAAAGTTTCTTATAGGTAATTGGATATTTCTCTCTTGTTGCCTTTAACATTCTCTCTTTGTGTTTAATCTTGGCTATTTTAATTAAGATGTGTCTTGGTTTGGGTCTATTTGTTTTTATTTTGTTTGGGACTCTGTGCTTTCTGAACCTGTGTGACATTTTCCTTCACCGCATTAGAAAAGTTTTCTGTCATAATTTCTTCAAACAGGTTCTTTATTCCATGCTTGCTTTCTTCTTTTGGTACATATATGCTATGGATGTTGTTACTTTTCATGTAGTCCCAAAGTTTCTTTCCTGCTTTGTAACTACTTTGTCTTTTATCTGTTTTGTTGGAGTCATTTTTTTTCTATTTTGTCTTCTAAATCAATGATTTGATTCTTTGCCTCATCCAACCTACTTCTTATTCCTTCCCAATGTGGCTGTCTCTTTGTGTTTGTTTCTGTGTTTTTGACAGCACTGCTATGACTCCCTTCTATAGTAGGTGTCCTGTGGCTTCCAGTGGTGTAATCTCCTTGGTCTCCAGACCTAGGTGCTCTAGGAATGTCTGTTGGGTTGGGTTGTTTGAACCCTCCTATTGTAATTGGGTCTTGATTGCTGATGGCTCTTTCATGGTTTTTGATAGACCCTCAGGCTGGCTGACTATGAAGCTCAACCCAGACCATGAAATGCCAACTGCTGTTCAGGTGTATCCTTGAGGTGTCTTGATTGGCTCAGTGGCACAGTCGTTAGCACTTCAGGCTGGGTATCTATAGAGGTAAATTTTTATTACCATGTATGAGATGCTGTGCAGCCCCTCAAGGTGGGGTTGTTCCCAGTAGGGTCTGCAGCTGGCCCTGATCTGCTTTTGGATGTGTTGTTTGTTTGTCTAGTTGGGTTGAGCTCTGGTATGATCTAAGGCCCACCACTTGTGTGGATTTAGGTCATTTAGGTAGGTTTCAGATGAAGGTCACTGTCAGAGATTGTGTATAACTGGCCTTGGGCTGCCTGTGTTTAATTACCACTGCATTCACTGTTTGTGTCTATGTCTGCTGGACCTGTGTGTTCATGGGAGGGACTAATCTGTGTAAATGGTCTGTTTCTTTTAGCTTAGAGCTGGGGGCAGATCTGTTGTTGGACTGAGGCTCCCTACGGTCTGCTTCAACCTGTCAGCTATTCTCCTCCTCACTGAGGTTGCCTGGTCTTTCTCTAGAGCAGTGGTTCTCAACCTTCTGGCCCTTTAAATACAGTTCCTCATGTTGTGACCCAACCATAAAATTATTTTCATTGCTACTTCATAACTGTAATGTTGCTACTGTTATGAATCATAGTGTAAATATCTGATATGCAGGATGGCCTTAGGCGACCCCTGTGAAAGGGTTGTTCAACCGCCACAGGTTGAGAACCACTGCTCTAGAGCCTTCTGAAGAGACTCTTCAGGATGTGCCAAGGCTAGCCTAGCTCAGGCTAGTGGGCCCCTGCTGAGATATCATGCAGCCAGGCACTCAATGAGAGGGAATTTGTCTCTGATTCAAAGCCAAACTCCTCAGTCTCTACTAGAGACTTCAACTCTAATTTCTTCTAAGGGGGCTTGCTGCAGGTTAAGGTTGGGTTCATCCTGAAGTCCTCGTTTCAGGAGGAGTCTTCCCTCCCATCCCTCTGGATTCAGGGAAATTGATCAAAAGAGTCTCTGGTTGAGGATGTTGCATGCCCAACTCTTTGCCTGCAGGAGGAGGCTGATCACTTCCTCCCTTTTGCAGACAATTGTCTCCGAGTGTCTCCCACAGAACTGTGCTCAGCGGGAGTATCTGGGGCTTCACACAGCTGAACCAAACAGTCTCTTGTTAGGGGCTGTATTCATAGCTTGCAGGAAGGGGAGACATGCTCTATTTACCCCTCCTTCCTGAGGCTGCCTCTCGGAACTCACGGGGAGCTTGGATCAGCCTCCCCACAATGCAGTCACAGAACCCAGCATTCATCTGTCTGGTTCCCCAACAAAACCTCCCCAGGGGATACAGTCTAAAAATTCCAGCTCTGCTGCATAGAACTGGTACCTTTGCACTGCCAGTTCAAGTGAGAAGGGCTACTTCCAATGTAACCCTGATATTTGGGGAGCTAGCAATCTGAATCCATGCCAGCCAGCCCAGTGTACATTCTTGATAACCTATAATTAAGTTACTACCTCTTTCCCAGAAACTGGTCTTGCAGAACCTGTTACAGAGGCCATAAAACTGAGAACAGTGCACTGCCGCGGAGGGAGGGTTATTAACGCTGGCGCCAGGCCAGACCATCAGATATGGCCTGGAGACCCCCAACACCTGGGGGCTTCTTGCAAAGCCTGTGAAAAGGACCAGAAGTATAATCCATATTTGCTAGACAAAGACCCCAGGAAGATATAAACGAGAAGCCCCTGCATGTTACTTTACTCAGATTTGGAAAGCTATTCCTTGAGTCCACCAGCATAAATGAAAAGTATCACTCCTTTTCTTTAAAACATTGCTTGGTTTTTCTTTGGTCTTCTGCAACACAAGCAGGAAAGATTAGAAAATACGTACCACACAAGACTGAGATCTCTCCACATGGCTGATCTCAGCTAAGTGGGGGCTGAAATGCCCAGCCTTGCTTGTGCTCCAAACTCTCTGTAGTGCAGACCAAAAATCCCTGCCCTGCACTGCTACACCATGCCACTGACCCAGCAGGATGGAGAAGTCCAGGAAGCTCCCCAGGTTGGGGGAAGGGTTCTACCCACACAGTTCAAGGTGGGAAAATCTTCCCCTTCTCCCAAGCCAAAGAGTTTAGTCACTGAATGGGGCCCTGGACCAATGTCTTTCAAGACAGAAGGTCCCTCAAAGTCACTGCTGGGTGCAGCCTCCTGCTGAACCCAAACACTGAAGCACAGCCTTTCCAGCAAGTCAGATCCTGAGCAAACTTCTCAGGCTGGGGCCACTAATAACAGGAGTACTCCTTCACTGGGAAGTTGTGGCCCCAGTCTCCCAGGCAGACAAAATTTCCCTAATTCCCTCTAAGCCAGTGGTTCTCAACCTTCTGGCCCTTTAAATACAGTTCCTCATGTTGTGACCCAACCATAAAATTATTTTCGTTGCTACTTCATAACTGTAATGTTGCTACTGTTATGAATCGTAATGTAAATATCTGATATGCAGGTTGGTCTTAGGCGACCCCTGTGAAAGGGTCCTTCGACTGCCAAAGGGGTCGCGACCCACAGGTTGAGAACCGCTGCTCTAACCGATGCTATGTGGTGTTAATGTAAAAAAACAAACAAACACATTCAAACCTGTAAAGAATTTTTGTGAGTTTATTTGAGCCAAACTGTCAATTGCTGGGAAGCAGAACCTCAACGAATTGAGATAATGCTCCTGAGAATAATGGGTTGTCATCTATTTGTATACATTGCAATCAAAGGAGGGACGTAGGTGGGTTACATGAAATCCATTGGGGATAGAATAGAGAGGTGGGAGAAAGCAAAGTGGGGAAACCTCTGGGACTGGATAAAAAGTAAAATGATAGACATGTACTTAGGTGGGTGTAGGAACAATTAACATGATAACAATGAAGGAATTTGTGGTATCTGTCTTGGCACCCAGGCACATTAGGTTGTGCCCCAAGGGGTCCGGGAAAGGGAAATTGCAAGTTACCCAGACATTTTAAGGATATGTTATTATGGATGCAAAAAGACAGATAGGCTCAGTTAAGGTAAAGGTTGACCTTGTCACAGTGAAGATACCAGCCTAGGATGTAACTGTCCACCATAACTGCTTTTGTTAAAGTTTAATTTCAGACCATCCTTTGTGGTTATTTCAGGTCTTTGAGTTTGCAAGACCACCATGCAGGCCTTCCCTGAGCTTGTCAGGTTAGCATGTGGCCCCTTTCGTCCATAGTGGGCTCTTCTTCCAGTTTCTCCTGCTCTATGTTTGGGATCCTATATGGGGTTGAGACCCCACACTCCCAAGAAGAGAGAGCTTTGTAGCTCATATTCGTCTGTCCTCCCAGCCACTGCATCTGTCCAGAGGGGCTTCCCCTTTCCATGACTCTCCTCCTCTGACCACTATCAGCTATATTTCACTTGATTTTTCAAGTTTATTGCATAGAATTATAGCTGTACAGTTCCTGGCTGTGAGCAAGTGTGCAGTCTACAGATACTCTGCAGCCATCTTGCCTCTCCTCTATGAGATTATTTTGAGCCAAACTGATGAGACAACTACAGGAAAGCAAATACCAACAGATTGAAGACAATGCTTCAGAAAATTGGCAATTTAACAAATATATTTAATACATCAGAATCAAAGGGGAAATATAAGAGAGTTACATGCAATTGATTGGTGATAGATTAGGGAGGCAGATGAATGCAAAAGTGGGGAAATCTATGGGACTGGATGAGAAGTAAAAGAAATAGCCTTAGCCATTTTGACTCAGTGGATAGACATTGACCCTCTGACTGAAGGGTCCTGGGTTCGATTTCAGTCAAGGGTATGTATCTAAGTTGCAGGCTTGATTTCCTTGGTGGGGCGTGTGTGGGAGGCAACCAATGGATGTGTCTCTCACATCAATGTTTCTCTCTCTCCGGCTCTCCCTCTCCCTTCTACTCTCTCTAGAAATCCATAGGGGGGGGGGCGGGGGGAGTCAATGGTAAAATATCCTTGGGCGAGGATTAACAAACAAAATAAAACAGATACTTCTTTTACCTGGGTAGGGTATAGGAGAGTGAATAGTCAAAAATTTGGTCTCTGCTCTAGTGGGAGGTTGTATTTTGAGGGGTCTGGAAAAAAAGAAATTACTTTGACATTCCAAAGGTATTTTATTATAGATGCCAAAAAGACAACATACAGGGCCAGTTAAGGTAAAGATTGACCTTTGTCAGGAAAAATACAGGCCTAGGGCATAACTACCCATCATGAACTGCTTTTGGTTAGAAAGTTCTAATTTCATAATATCCTAGTAGCTACTTTTGGTCTTTATTTTTGTAAGGCCACCATGCAGGCCTCCCCTGAGCTTGTCAGGTTTAGTATGTGGTTGTTTTTTCACCCACAAAAACAAGGACCAGAAGTGTCAGCATATCAAAACCATCCCAGAAATAACGCACAATAGGGTTACAGAGGAGAAAAAATGTTACCACTACCCATCTTAGGTTTTCAGCTTGGATTCCTTAAGAAAAAGACAGATTAACAAGAGAAAAACAACTTATTAATATGGGAGAAACCTGTGGATAAAAAAAGGCCACATACTAAACCTGACAAGCTCAGGGAAGGCCTGTGTGGCAGCCTTATAAAGTAACCTCATAGGATGGCCTGAAAATAAAACTTATTAACTTATTAACTAGCCCTAGCCAGTGTGGCTCAGTTGATTAAGCATGATCCATTCCACCAGTCCTATTCCAAGTCAGGGGACATGCCTGGTTTGCAGGCTCAAACCACAGTAGGAGGCATGTAGGAAGTAACCAAATGATGTTTCTCACATTGCTGTTTCTCCCTCTCTTCCTCTCACTCTCTAAAATAAATAAAAATCTATGTAAAAAAAACCCAACCAGTACTAACTACAAACAGTTTATGGTGGGTATTCATGTCCTAGGCTAGAATCTTTCCTGACAAAGGTCAATTTTTCCCTTAATTAAGCCAGTCTATTGTCTTTTTACATCTATGATAACATACTTTTGGAATGTCAAAGTAATTTCTTTTTTCTGGACCCCTCAAAACACAAGTACCACATCAGAGCAAAGACCAAAACCACCCTCATTGTTATTGATTTAATTGTTGACTGTTAAATATCCTGCACCCACCTATGTAAAAGATATATATGTCAATCTTTTTACTTTTTATCCAGTCCCAGAGGTATCACAGCTCGCGGGCTCCCACTCCGTAATCTCTATCATCAATGGATTTCATGTAGGCCAC
>NW_005871233.1:70679-79354 GCF_000147115.1 Myotis lucifugus | reverse complement strand
ATTCAAAAAATTCTCTACAGGTTTGAATGTTTCTTATGTTAACATTTACTTGGCATAGTGTGGCAAGATTCCAAAGAAATTCACCCAGGACCTGGACCTGGTGTTAGGATCCGGCAAAGAGCCCATTGAGACTGCCAGATCCCTGCCACATTGGGTGGACTTGAGTGAATTGTCTCTTGGATCCAGGACCTTGTGGTAGAGGTTCTGACTTTATTTGAGCTGTATTTTTAAAATCTTGAGGTGTAACTAGGTTAAAGGTTGACAGAACCCCGGTTAACAGAAGACAGGAGGGGAAAAAAATGGGTCACTGGTTTTAACTTTGTCTTTTCGATTAGAACTAGAGGCCCGGTGCATGAAATTTGTGCATGGGGGGCAGTAGTGGGGGGGGGGGTCCCTCAGCCTGTCCTGCACCCTCTCCAATCTGGGAGCCCTCAGGGAATGTCCTACTGACAGCTTAGGCCCAGTCCCCATGGTTCTCTGCTGTCTGTGGGGCCTGCTCGGTTTAATTTTAGAGCTGGCATTTTTTTTTCTTATTTTTGCATACAAAAAAATTTAGATAGCCAAAAACAACTGCATTTTGGCCATTTAAAGTTTATATCATTTCTAGTTAGATATTCCAATTTCTGTAAAGCACTTGCAAGTGAAGGCTTCCTATCAGAAGTACTAACGAGGGTGGGTCAGGGAGTTTCTGGCCTTGGAGGTAAGGGCATGTACCTTGGTTGCAGGCACATTCCCAGTAGGAGGTGTGCAGGAGGCAGCTGATTGATGTTTCTCTCTCATCGATGTTTCTAACTCTCTATCTCTCTCCCTTCCTCTCTGTAAAAAATCAATAAAATATATTTTAAAATAAATAAATAAAAACAGGCTAGTCCTGGGCTGGGCTCGCTCCTCAGTCAGCAAGCTTAAAAAAAAAAAAAAAGAAAGGAAGAGAAACCTCCTCCACAAAGGAACTAAATGTTCATTACAAGATGTTCCAAATGCAACTTCAGGCCTTTTCTAGTCACCAATATCCTTTACACATGAGCTGTAATTAAGCCCAATATACAAGATTACTTTTTAAGGGGGGCTTATAATTCCATGTGTGAGCTCCTGTAAATCTATCCTTCCAGTAAAGAAACCAAGTGAAAAGGTGGAAATGTATACAAGATCTCAGCTATAAATAAGACAGTTATTCCTAGACATTCTGTGATTCCAAACTCAAATACCTTATTATCAGCCATTTCTGTAGATGGCCAATATTTTCCAGTAATAGATTTATGTAGTGCCTTTTTTAGCATTCCAGTAAAGAAGTCAAGCCCTAGCTGGTTTGGCTCAGCAGATAGAGTGTCAGCCTGTGAACTGAAAGGTCTCGGGCTGGATTCCAGTCAAGGGCACATGCTGGGGTTGTGGGCTCAATCCCCAGCAGGGGGCATGCAGAAGGCAGCCAAGCAGTGATGTTTCTCTCTCCCTCCCCCTTACTCTCTGAAGTCAATAAAAAATATATTTTTTTAAAAAAAGGACACATTCCTGGAAGATGGCGGCTGGCAGGACGGAGGTGAGGGAGAGGATGTGAGTGAGTGAGAGGGTAAAGGGAGAGTGTGTGTATGCGTGTGGTGTGTGTGTGAGTGAGTGAGGGACAGTTAGATCCAACAGGAGTGCCAGGGGCCAGCGGACAGGGAGAGACTCCCCTGGACAGGGAGAGACAGCTGCCACTGTGGGCACACCCAGGACTGTGGGACTCGGGCACGGAGCCCACGCCATCTTGAAGGGGAGAGCGGCCCTCTGGAAACTCATCAACACCACCACCCAGACAGGCCTTGGACGCTGACCCAGCAGCCACTCCAGCCAAGGTCCAGCTGCCCCACCCGCAGACTCCCAGACCCTGGGATCTCCACCTCCGGGAAGCATCACATCCGCAGTGGTGAGTGCAGCCTCCCCCTCCCCAGCGGCAGACCTCCGGGCTCCACATTCGTGCATTTCCAGCGTGCAAACCTCTGGAGCCCACCACCCAACAGGCAGCCCCTGGGAGCCACTGTGAGGCCCCCACTCAGTGCAATATTGTACAGATAGGGGCGCACTGCCCCAGAGGAGAAATTCTGAATTCACTCTCCTGAATAACTGCCAATAGACACTGTCGCACAATTTCAAAGCCGGGGCCCCTTAGGGTGCATCAGAGCTCTGTGCTCACTGCCAAAACCGCGGTTTCCAGGAAGACAAACATCTGGAGACCACCACCCCACAGGCAGCCCCTGGGAGCCGCTGCAAGCCCTCCACTCGGTGCGATATTGTACAGACAGTGGTGCACTGCCCCATTGGAGAAATTCTGAATTCACTCTCCTGAATAACTGCCTATAGATGCTGTCACACAACTTCAACCCCAGGGCCCCTCAGCGTAACTCAGAGATCCACACCGCAAATGCACCACGGGTACCCCTGTGAGCTGCCACTGGTAGCGTGTGTATCCATCCACAGGCACAGCAGCAAAAACTGAGCCTTCCCACTCTACAGCTGCAGAACTCTGGACACTATAGTCGTGCTTTTTCAGCGCTCAGGCCTCCTGAGCCCACCAGGCCACAGGCGTGTTCTTATCCTATCAAGGGTGCACTGTCCCAACAACAGAAATTCTGAATACCCTCATCCTGGATACCTGCCCACAGACGCCTCGATTGCTTGGCTTCAACAGGGCCATTCAGAGTGCGCCAGGGTGCCACACTGGCAAGCACACCGCGGGTGCCCCTGTGAGCTACCACTGGGAGCGTGGGTATCCAACCACAGGCCCAGCAGCAAAAACTGAGTTTTCCCACTCTACAGCTACAGAACCCTGGACACCACAGTTGTGCCTTTCCAGTGTGGAGGCCTCCTGAGCCCTACCACCCTGACAGACAGCTCCTGGGTACCTCTGAGAGCCCCTGCTGGTACAGGCGATTTTAACCAAGGACGCAAGGCAGCAAAAATTGGAACATATCCCTCCCCAGCTGCTGACAGCTGAACACCGCGGTTACCCCTTACCAGCTCGCAGGCCTACATCAAGAAAACCAAACAGCTTAAGTAGGGAGCTACGCTAGACTACCAAACTCAGGAGATCCAAGAAATCACACAAGCAGCACCCTCCTCAAAAGAATCAGGGTAGCAAAAACAGTCAGATCTAGGACACAGAAACAATTAAAACGTTAGAGCAAAACATGGGGAGACAAAAAAGCAAACCCCAAAGGAAAGAAAAAGAGGAATCACCAGAGAGGGAGTTAAATGAAACCGAGGCAAGTAACTTCTCAGAGACAGAATTCAGAGTAATGGTCATAAGAATGCTCAAACGGCTGGATGACAAATACACACAACTCAATGAGAATTATAAGGAGCTGAATAAGAACGTCACCAATATGAAAAGGATCCAAGAGGAAATGAAGAATGACATAGCTGCAATAAAGAACACAATGGAAGGCTTGAACAGTAGACTAGAAGAGGCTGAGGACCACATAAGCGAGCTAGAAGACAAGGTAGGAAAAAACACACAAACACAGCAGCAACTGGAAAGAAAAATTAAAAAGCAAGATGAGAGCCTAAGGGAGCTTTGGGACAACACGAAACAAAACAACATCCGCATAATAGGGGTACCAGAAGGAGAGGAAGAGAAGCAAGGAATACAAAACCTGTTCGGAGAAATAATGACAGAAAACTTCCCCGATATTGGCAAGAAAAGAACCATGCAAATCCAAGAAGCACAGAGAGTCCCAAACAAGATGAACCCAAAAAGACCAACACCAAGAAACATCATAATTAAATTGGCAAACATCGACGACAAAGTACGAATCTTAAAAGCTGCCAGAGAGAGACAGAAAGTTACATACAAGGGATCTCCCATTAGAATATCAATGGATTTCTCAACAGAAACACACCAGGCTAGAAGAGAATGGAATGAAATATACAAAGTGATGCAAACCAAGGGACTGAATCCCAGAATACTATACCCAGCAAGGCTATCATTCAAAATTGAAGGTGGAATCAGGAGCTTCACAGACAAAAAAGGACTATGAGTGTTTATTACCACCAAGCCAGCAATGCAAAAAATGCTAAAGGGACTGCTATAAAAAGAAGAAACAGAAAGGCAAGAAGACACACAAACATTAAGAATAAAAATAACGACAAACAAGTACTTATCAATAATAACATTAAACGTAAATGGGTTAAATGCCCCAATCAAAAGACATAGGGTAGCTGAATGGATAAGAAAACACTACCCATATATCTGCTGTCTACAAGAAACACACCTGAGAACAAAGGATTCACACAGACTGATAGTGAAGGGATGGGAAAAAATTTTTCAGGCAAATGGAAATGAGAAAAAAGCTGGGGTTGCGATACTTATATCCGACAAAATAGACCTCAAAGTAAAGGCCATAACAAGAGATAAGGAAGGCCACTACATAATACTAAAGGGAGCAATCCAACAAGAAGATATAACTCTGGTAAATATATATGCACCCAATACAGGAGCACCCAAATACATAAAACAACTTCTAGAAGATATCAAGGCAGAGATTGATAGCAATACAGTCATAGTAGGGGACCTTAATACCCCACTCACATCATTAGATAAATCCTCTAAACAAAAAATCAGTAAGGAAACAGCAATCCTAAATGACTCACTAGATAAGATGGACTTAATTGACATCTTCAGAATATTTCACCCCAAAGCAACAGAATATACATTCTTCTCCAGTGCACATGGGACATTTTCAAAGATAGACCACATACTAGGACATAGGCAAAGTCTCTTCAAATTCAAGAGGATAGAAATCATAACAACCATCTTCTCAGATCACAGTGGCATAAAACTAGAAATCAACTACAATAAAAACAATGGGAAAATATCAAACACTTGGAGGCTAAATAGCATGCTATTAAACAATGATTGAGTTACCAAAGAGATCAAAGAAGAAATAAAAAGCATCCTGGAAACAAATGACAATGAAAACACAACAATCCAAAATCTATGGGACACAATGAAAGCAGTCCTGAGAGGGAAGTTCCTAGCTCTACAAGCCTACCTCAAAAAACAAGAAAAAATGGTAATAAATTACCTGACCCTGCAACTTAAAGAATTAGAAAGAGAGCAACAAGAAAAGCCCACAGTAGCCAGAAGGAGATAATAAAGATTAGAGCAGAAATAAACGACATAGAGACCAAAAAAAACAATACAAAAGATCAATGAAACCAAGAGCTGGTTCTTTGAAAGGATAAACAAGATTGATGAACCTCTAGCCAGACTCACCAAGAAATAAAGAGAGAGAACCCAAATAAACAAAATCAGAAATGAAAGAGGTGAAGTAACAACTGATCCCACTGATATACAAAGTATTGTAAAAAAATACTATGAACACCTCTACTCCAACAAAATGGACAACCTCGATGAAATGGACACATTCCTAGAAAAATACAAGCTTCCAAAACTCAACCAGGAAGAATCAAAAAACCTGAAAAAGCCAATAACTACTTATGAAATTGAAATAGGAATCAAAATACTTCCAGTAAACAAAAGTCCTGGACCAGATGGCTTCACTGGGGAGTTTTACCAAACATTCAAAGAAGAACTAAAACCAATCCTTCTCAGACTATTCCAAAAAATGCAAGAGGAAAGCACACTTCCAAGCTCTTTCTATGAAGCCAGCATTACCCTAATCCCAAAACCTGATAAAGACACCACAAAGAAAGAGAATTTCAGGCCAATATCCCTGATGAACATAGATGCTAAAATCCTCAACAAAATTCTAGCAAACGGGATCCAGCATTACATTAGAAAGATCATACACCATGACCAAGTGGAATTTATTCCAGGATGCAAGGCTGGTACAATATCCACAAATCAATAAACGTGATACACCATATAAACAAATTGAGAGACAAAAATCACATAATCATATCAATTGATGCAGAAAAGGCATTTGACAAAGTCCAACACCCTTTTCTGATAAAAACGCTCAGCAAAGTGGGAATAGAAGGATCATACCTCAACATAATAAGAGCCTTATATGAAAAACCTACAGCCAACATCATACTCAATGGGCAAAAAATTAAAACCATTTCCCTTAAGAACAGGAACAAGACAGGGATGTCCCCTTTCACCACTCCTATTCAACATAGTACTGGAAGTGCTAGCCAATGCAATCAGACAAGAAGAAGAAATAAAAGGTATCCAAATTGGTAAAGAAGAAGAGAGAGAACCAAGATGGTGGCGTAGGGTGTAGACCTATGCGTGCTGCCTCCCACAACATCATTGAAACTACAAACTATAAGACAAACAACCACCATTCAGAACCATGGGAAAGTTGGCCCAGTGGAAGTTCTACAACTGGAAGGAAAGAAAGAAGTGCAGTGAGACTGAGTAGGAGCTACAGAGGCGCCAAAAACAGAGGTACAGAGTCATGCGCCAGGCGGGCTGCAACTGGATGCGTGGTTTTTTTTCAATCGGAAGGGGTTACAAACTCTCAAATCCTCTGGGCTTGCTCCGGGCGGGTCTCTGAGGCCCTAGACCCCACGGGGAGAGGCAGTATGGCCTTGCAGCGGTTGGAAAGTGAGGGAGGCTCTGGCGTGCAGCTCCTAGCTGGCACTGGGGTCGCGAAGTCCCAGAGACCCGGAGAGGCGAGGAGCCACTGAGATGCCGCCATTACTATTTGTTCCGCCCTAGCGACTCCCTGAGACCCCGCCCTACTCAATTTACATTCCCATCCAAGCTGTGTCAGAGGCACAAGAGGAAAAGCCTGTGCTTTTACAAACTTTCGAATCCACTGAGCTGGTTCAGGCGGGATCATGAGGCACCAGACCCTACGGGGAGAGGCGGCACAGCCTTGCAGCGGTTGGAAAGCAAGGGAGGCTCTGTCACGCAGCTGCTCGCCAGCACTAGGGGACGTGAAGTCCCAGAGTCCCAGAGAGGTGAGGAGCCGCTGAGATGCCATTGCTATTTGCTCCACCCCGGTGACTCCCTGAGACCCCACCCTACTCAAATTACATCCCCATCTAAGCTGTGCCAGTGGAACAAAAAGACCCACCTGCGCTTTTGCAGCCTAACCCAACAAACTGCAGACTTCAACTCCTTGCACCCATGGGAGACACACTCAAGAACAGACCCAGGAGAACCAAGATGGCGGTGTAAGGTACAGACCTGTGAGTGCTGCCTCCCACAACATCGAAACTACCAACTATAGGACAAACACCTATCATATGGAACCATGGGAAAGCTGGCCCAGTGGAAGCTCTACAACTGGAAGGAAAGAAAGAAGAGCATTGAGACTGAGTAGGATGTGCAGAGACACCAAGTACAGAGCCCAACCCAACAAACTGCAGATTTCAACTCCTTGCATAGAAAGAAGAGCATTGAGACTGAGTAGGATGTGCAGAGGCACCAAGTACAGAGCCCAACCCAGCAGGCTGCAGATTTCGGCTCCTTGCATATGGGAGGGACATGCTTGGGGGGGTGGAGTTGGGCTCGGGGGAGGCCGGGGCCGGGCCCGGCTGGGCCGGCGATGTGGAACCACTGTACCAGCAGGTGCACAAGGACATCCACTGGTTCCAGTCTTGCGTGGGACCCTGGGGGACAGCAGAAGGGGGCAATCTGTGCACTTGGTGGAGGGCAAAGTCCGAGCAGGCGTGCGGAATGTTCAGCCACCAGGAATGCCTGGAGATTTTGTCTGGTGGGGAGCCGCTCGGCAGGGGACAGAGTGCCAAATTTCATGTTGCCTCGATGAGGCCGGGACGGCCCCGGTGAGGCCGATACAGCCCCGGTGAGGTCAGGACGGCCCCAGTGAGGTTGGGACAGCCCCAGTGAGGCCGAAATGGCCCCGGTGAGGTCAAGACAGCCCCAGCAAGGTCAGGACAGCCCCGGTGAGGTTGAGAAGGCCCCGGTGAGGCCGCGAAAGCCCCAGTGAGGCCAAAATGACCCCAGTGAGGTCGAGACGGCCCCGCTGAGGCTGAAACGGCACTGGTGAGGTTGGGACGGCCCCGGTGAGGTTGGGACGACCCCGGTGAGGTTGGGACGGCCCCGGTGAGGTCAGGATGGCTCAGGTGAGGTTGAAATGGATAATGGAGACCAGTATAGACTGATGAACAGGGGTAGATGCAGAGGCAGAGCAGCATTGAACAAACTGTCAAACTACAGTGGGAAGCCTGGGGAGGGTTTGGGGGCCTTAAGAGATCAACCGAAGGACTTATATGCATGCATATAAGAATAGCCAATGGACACAAGACACTAGGGGGTAGGGGAGGCCGGGGGAATGTCAAGGGGGGGAAAAAGGAGACATATGTAATACTCTTTATAATACTTCAAGAAATAAAAATTATTTAAAAAAAAAGAAGTGAAATTGTCCCTATTTGCAGATGACATGAGACTTACTGTACATAGAAAACCCTAAAGACTCCATCAAAAAATTACTAGGATTAATAAATGAATTCGGCAATGTAGCAGGATACAAAATTAATGCCAAGAAATCAATGGCCTTTTTATACATCAACAATGAACTTACAGAAAGAGATATTAAAAAAAACAGTCCCATTTACCATTTTACAGAAAAAAATAAGATATCTAGGAATAAACTTAACTAAAGAGGAAAAGACCTTCTACTCAGAAAACTACAGGACGTTGAAAAAAGAGATAGAAAAGACATAAAAGATGGAAGAACATACAATGTCATGGATTGGTAGATCAA
>NW_005871233.1:69105-70579 GCF_000147115.1 Myotis lucifugus | reverse complement strand
AAGGCTTTTATCCACGCATATAACCATAACTAATGGCCATAAGACCCTGGCGGTAAGGGAGGGTAGGGGTGTGTCAAGGCCGGGGGGGAAAAAAACGCCCCTTATGTAATCCCCTTTGTAATCCTTTAACCGAAAAATAAAAAAATATTAAAAAAAAAAAAAGAACAGACATATAGATCAATGGAATAGAATAGAGAACCCCCGAAATTGACCCCAAATCCCTATGCCCAATTAATATTCGACAAAGGAGGCAAGAGCATACAATGAAGCCAAGACAGTCTCTTCAATAAATGGTGTTGGGAAAATTGGACAGATACATGCAAAAAAATGAAACTAGCCCACCAACTGACACCATACACAAAAATTAACTCAAAATGGATAAAGGACTTAAAATGTAAGACAGGAAACCATAAAAATACTAGAGGAATCCAAAGGCAACAAAATCTCAGACATCTGTCGAAGCAATTTCTTCACTGATACAGCTCCTAGGGCATTGGAAACTAAAGAGAAAATAAACAAATGGGACTACATCAAAATAAAAAGCTTTCGTACAGCAAAAGAAACCATCAACAAAACAACAAGAACCCCCACTGCATGGGAGAACATATTTGCTAATGTTATCTCTGATAAGGGTTTAATCTCCAACATTTATAGGGAACTCTTACAATTTAACAAAAGGAAGATAAACAATCCAATCAAAAAATGGGCAAAGGACCTAAATAGACACTATTCAAAAGAGGACATTCAGAAAGCCAAGAGAAATATGAAAACATGCTCAAAATCACTAATCATCCGAGAGATGCAAATCAAAACAACAATGAGGTACCATCTCACACCTGTCAGAATGGCCATCATCAACAAATCAACAAACGACAAGTGCTGGAGAGGATGCGGAGAAAAAGGAACACTCATGCACTGCTGGTGGGAATGCAGACTGGTGCAGCCATTATGGAAGACAGCATGGAGTTTCCTCAAAAAGTTGAAAATGGAACTCCCATTTGACTCAGTGATCCCACTTCTAGGAATATATCCCAAGAAAACAGAAACACCAATCAGAAAGGATATATGCATCCCTTTGTTCATAGCAGCACAATTTACCATAGCGAAGATCTGGAAACAGCCTAAGTGCCCATCAACAGATGAATGGATTAGAGAACTGTGGTACATCTACACAATGGAATACTACGCTGCTGTAAAAAAGAAGGAATTCTTACCATTTGGGACAGCATGGATGGAACTGGAGAGCATTATGTTAAGTGAAATAAGCCAGTCAGAGAAGGAAAAATACCACATGATCTCACTCATTTGTGGAATATAATGAACATCATAAACTGATGAACAAGGACCTGATCCAGAGATGGAGAGGCATTGATTGGACTGTTGGGCCTTGGAGGGAAGGTAGGGGAGGGTGGGGGTAAGGGGGAGAGATCAACCAAAGGACTTATACGCAGCATATAGGCCCTAACCAATGGAC
>NW_005871233.1:66309-68222 GCF_000147115.1 Myotis lucifugus | reverse complement strand
TTGCAGGCACATCTCAAAAGATGGGTATGCAGGAGGCAGCTGACCAATGTTTCTCTCTCTCTGATGTTTGAAGCTCTCTATCCATCTCCCCTTCCTGGTCTGTAAAAAAATCAATAAAATATATGTGTGATAAATGAATAATAAAAGATAAAAAAAGAGCAGCTTAGAATATTCCCGGGATTGACTAAATATTGTCACAATTGGATTCCAAAGTATTAACTAATGGCCCAACCTATATATGTTTTATTAAAATTGAATTGACCTGCCCTGACTGGTTTGGCTCAGTGGATAGAGCATCGGCCTAGGAGGGATTAAGGGGTCCCAGGTTTGATTCCGGTCAAGGGCATGTACCTTGGTTGCCGGCATATCCCCAGTGGGGATGTGCAGGAGGCAGCTGATCAATGTTTCTCTCTCATTGATTTTTCTAACTCTCTATCCCTCTCCCTTCCTCTCTGTAAAAAATCAATAAAATATATTTTTAAAAAATTGAATTGACCTGATACAATTTAGTGTATATTATATATATAGGTATATATAGTGTTCATATGATTTGTGTTCATCTGTATATTATATGCCGTGCCTTTTCTGCCTCCAAATGACATTACTAGGATATAATCCTTTATTCACAGAAAGAAATTAAATACTAATATAAATTAAATAGAATCTTGTAGTCTGGACAAAATACTTAACATTAAAACTGTTTTAAGTTTAACTGATGTCTTTTAAAATTATTACCATAAAAGTGTGTTTTCCTTCCTCAGGTTTACAAAATTTATGTTATAATATTTTGGTTTTTTTTTTTTTTTTACAACCTTCCCAAAGTTTAAATTTCAGGAGACATTTTTTTAAAAAAATATATTTTATTGGTTTTTTACAGAGAGGAAGGGAGAGGAATAGAGAGTTAGAAACATCAATGAAAGAGGAACATCGATCAGCTGCCTCCTGCACATCTCCTCCTGGGGATGTGCCCGCAACCCAGGTACATGCCCTTGACCGGAATCGAACCTGGGACCTTTCAGTCCGCAGGCCGACGCTCTATCCACTGAGCCAAACTGGTTTCGGCTCAAGAGACATTTTTATTTTTATTTTTTAAAAATATTTTTTTTATTGATTTCAGAGAGGAATGGAGAGGGAGAGAGATAGAAACATCAATGATGAGAGAGAATCATTGATCAGCTACCTCCTGCATGCCCCATACCAGGATCAAGCCTGCAACTGGGGCATGTGTCCTGACCGGTAATGAACTGGTTCATAGGTGGATGCTAAACCACTGAGCCACGCTGGCCTGGCTTTAAGAGACTTTTTAAACCAAGAAATGATTGGGCTGTAGCTGGTTTTGCTCAGTGGATAGAGCGTCGGCCTAGGGATTGGAGGGTCCTGGTTTGATTCTGGTCAAGGACACATGCCTGGGGTTGTGGGCTCAACCCCCAGTGGGGGCATGCAGGAAGCAGCCAATCAATGATTCTCTCTCATCATTGATGTTTCTATCTCTCCCTCTTCCTTCCTTTCTGAAATCAATCAATATATATATCTGTATCTATACCTATATCTGCATATATATAATTAAAAAAAAGTCAGTAATGAAGAATACAATATTCATAATGAAGACTGAATTAGAGTCAACAGTAGACTAATAAAGGCACTCCTCCCCCTGCCACCCCCAAAAGCGTCTTGCGCACTTTCGGAAGGAAAAAAAAATACTCAACTACAGGAAGCCTTCATTGCTTTGGTTCTTGGAAGCTTGGCAATACTTGCCTGCTTTCGCGTGTCCAAGAATCTAAGAACCAGGGAGAAAACTGGGATATATGCCTTTCTGATTTTGACTCCGATTCCAAAGGGAGACCAGCTGGGATATGCTCGTAGAGCGCCGGGTCCGTCACGGGGTCCTTGTTCACGCCAGGTTAAAAGGAAGG
>NW_005871233.1:36658-65554 GCF_000147115.1 Myotis lucifugus | reverse complement strand
GAGAGGGCTGGTGGAACTCCATAGTGAAGGGCCGGGTGGGGGGTCGGGGTGGGGAGGGAGGGCAGTTGTGTCTGAGTCTCCTGAGAGCTGCGCGCTCCCCCGCGGGTAACCGGGCCTTCTCCCACCTCCCTCTCGTTTTCATTTGTGCCTGCAGGTACGATGGTCTAGACCAGTGATGGCGAACCTTTTGAGCTCAGCGTGTGAGCATTTTGAAAAACCCTAACTTAACTCTGGTGCCGTGTCACATATAGAAATTTTTTGATATTTGCAACCATAGTAAAACAAAGACTTATATTTTTGATATTTATTTTATATATTTAAATGCCATTTAATAAAGAAAAAATCAACCAAAAAAATGAGTTCGCGTGTCACCTCTGACACGCGTGTCATAGGTTCGCCATCACTGGTCTAGGCCTAGGCCCTAGGGCGCTAGTGGTGGGCAAACTCATTAGTCAACAGAGCCAAATATCAACAGTACAACGATTGAAATTTTTTTTGAGAGCCAAATTTTTTGAACTTAAACTATATAGGTAGGTACATTGTTATTAACTTAATTAGGGTATTCCTAAGGCTTAGGAAGAGCCACACTCAAGGGGCCAAAGAGCCGCATGTGGCTCAAGAGCCGCAGTTTGCTGACCACAGGTAGGGGACATAGAGGTTGGGTTTTGACCGAGTCAAGAAAATCCTGGGGTGTGAGCCTAGATGCCTCCCCAGCCCTGCTGGTCTCCAGAAAAGGCCTTTTGAAGTGAAAGAGTCGCTGCTGCGCCTCTAAAAGTTAGGTTCTGTCTGATTATGTGCTGCTTCATTGTTTCCGTGAAATGCATTGATTTTCAGGACACAAGGCTTTTTTATTTTCTTCCCTTGAAATATCTTGCTTAAGAATATTCTCTTTAATATGGGCCCTTAAAATTTCTCTACTTAGACACTGGTAGGGACCTAATTAATGGATTCCCTTTTCTAGTGTCCACTTACTGCCTTTCTATATTTAGTTAACCGTACACTGTATATTCAGTTGCTCTAAGTAATATTTTTTTAAGGACTCTGTTGACAGAAATACCCATTCTGGGTGTTAATGTTCATCCTTTGTTTTCAACTGTGATTTGTTAAAGAGTAGTTGTCCCAAGTAGATCCTGGGAAAGGATCTGGGGTAAATGTTTATCTAACGCGTTCCTTGAGATAAACTTTAACCTTGCAGGTGTGGGACATTCAAGCAGTTGCTAGCGAAGAGGCTACTCTATGCAAGCAGGACCAAGGGCAGGCCTAGGACCGAAAACACCAGAAGCTTTAATTTTAATTTTAAGCATATGCAAAATAATTCAATTAACTGCCAGAGGAATTACACCACATGAAACATATGCAGTTGCAAATCACACAGCACTTTATTACACAATTCCTGATGCTGGGGGTGCAGGCTTAAAGGGGGGCCCCGGTGGTGCTGTCCTCTGGGATCCCGTCCAGATGCAGAGGGCTGGTGTTCCTCACCCGAGAGCTCGGTTGCATCTCAATCGGGAGGTACTGGGCCTTCTTCTGTAGTCTGGCAGGAAGAGGAGCATGGAGTGGCGCTTGCTGGACTGACAAGAGGACGTGCCTTTGTGGCTCTCTCGGCAGGTGAGCACCGGGCTGGTCAGGATTCCTATTTTTAAAGCTTGTCCCGCACCCGCAGTAGTTCAGGTAGCTATCGATGAATTACATCAATGCACATATGTTAATCTCAAACAGGGCGAGGGGCTACATGTGGTTATCTAGGGAGAGTACAGCACTCACTCAAATGGTTATCTTGACAAGTAACTCTGAGTCAGTTACTGAAGTTCAAATCCTTATCTATGAGGGACACACGCTTCAGGGCAGTGGGGAATGTGTCCTTAATATCACACTAAGTTTCAAGGAAAACATTTTAAAACCTTCTTAACATTTTTCAGGCATTTTTAAAGCATTTTTAAACATTTCTATATATTACTACAACAGTAGTTTAGGATTTAGATATCTTTAATCATTCTAGAGTGGGGATTTTTTCCCTTCAAGGGAATTCATAAAGTGGAAATTTTTTTATACCAGCAGGATATGGCTAGAAGTTTGATAGCATGAGTTTTGTTAGGTCGGAGAGAGCTCAGGATCGGATACATGCAGATGTGTGATGAGATAATGGACCCTCCCTGGAATTTCTAACAGATCAGTGTGCCAGACACAGATACCGGCTTCTCCCTGATGACCCCCACATAGATACTGACTCCTTCCTGAATATCCTGCCAACTCCCTGTGGCGGAAACTTCCTCAGCTGAATACCTCAGCTCATGTCCCCGCCCCTCACCCAACTGCAGTATAAAAAAAGCGCCCCCCTCCCTGTTGTCGCAAATCCACGGGCCCTGTCTTTGGGGTTCCTGGGTCGCCCGGGGACTCAGAATAAAACCTTTCCTTTCTTCCTTTTCTGATCGACTTTATTTCCTATGCCGCCTCCTGAGCCACCTAACCTAACAAGTTTGTTTTGTTTTGTTGATGTAAAAAACATCCAGACCTGTAGAGAATTTTATGAGTTTATTTGAGCCCAAACTGCCAACCTGTGCTGGGAGTTTGGGCTTAAAAGATCCCAAATGCTCCAGAGAGTATAGGTTTTGCAGCTCAAATTCTGGGTGAAATCACACAGGAAGTTTCCTGTATTTATACTATCTTACCCTCTTTGTCTCCCCAATATGGGGTTTTTCCAGTTCCCTTTGCAAGTTCTTAAAGGGCCCTATGTGCTGGCGCTTTGAGACCGTGACCAAAGGCTTGGCCTGATGCCAGCACTGATAACTTCATCTGGGGAAGGTTTAATGGCCTCTCTGAAATGGGAGTAGTCTTATTTTCCTTATTATTTAAGCCAGCAAGCTTTTACAGAAGCCAGAAATAGCAGGGTTAAAATTTCAAACAGCAGTTTTTATATAAGATGGATGCTTCATTCCTTTTGTTAAGTTGTATGAGTTCCTTATATATTTTGGATATTAACCCTTTATCAAATGTATCATTGCTAAGTATGTTCTCCCATACAGCAGTTTCACGGTATGCACTGCCCAGGCACCCTTTTTGTTTTGTTGCTGGTTTCTTTTGCTGTGCAGAAGCTTTTAATTTTGGTGTAGTTCCATTTGTTTATTTTCTCCTTAGTTTCCTTTGCCCTAGGGGCTGAATCCATAAACATATTGCTACAAGAGATATCTGACATTTTGCTGCCTGTGTTTTCTTTCAAGATTTTTATGGTTTCCTGACTTAGAGTTAAGCCTTTTATCCATTTTTAGTTTATTCTTGTATATGGTGTAAGTTGGTGGTCTAGTTTAATTTTTTGCATGTATCTGTCCAATTTTCCCAACACTATTTATTGAAGAGACTGTCTAGACTCCATTGTATGCTCTTGCCTGCTTTGTCAAGTAGTAATTTAGTGTAATGGCTTGTGTCGATTTCTGGGTTCTCTGTTCTGTTCCATTGATCTATGTGCCTGTTCTTGTACCAGTGCCAGGTTTTGTTTTGTTTTGTTTTAATTTAAATTGTTTATTGTTTAAAGTATTACATATGTCTCCTTTTCCACCCATTGACCTCTCCACAGCTGCTCCCACTCCCCACCCCCGCACATGCCCTCGTCCCTCTACTGTCTGTGTCCACTGGTTATGCTTATATGCATGCATACAAGTCCTTTGGTTGATCTCTTACTTCCTCCCTCCCCTGCCTTCCCTCTGAAGTTTGATGGACTGTTTGATGCTTCTGTGTCTCTGGATCTATTTTTGTTATCAGTTTATGTTTTTCATTATATTCCACAAATGAGTGAGATCATGTGATACTGATCTTTCTCCAACTGGCTTATTTCGCTTAGCATAATGCTCTCCAGGTCCATGCATGCTGAAGCAAATGTTAAGAGTTCCTTCTTTGCCCTAACCGGTTTGGCTCAGTGGATAGAGCGTCGGCCTGCGGACTGAAGGGTCCCAGGTTCGATTCCGGTCAAGGGCATGTACCTTGGTTGCGGGCACATCCCCAGTAGGAGGTGTGCAAGAGGCAGCTGATCAATGTTTCTCTCTCATTGATGTTTCTCTCTATCCCTCTCCCTTCCTCTCTGTAAAAAAATCAATAATATATATATTTTTTAAAAAAGAGTTTCTTTTTTTTTTTTTTTTTACAGCAGCGTAGTATTCCATTGTGTAGATGTGCCACAGTTTTTTAATCCACTCATCTGCTGATGGGCACTTAGGCTGTTTCCAAATCTTAACTATTACAAATTGTGCTGCTATGAACATAGGGGTGCATATATCTTTTCTGATTGGTGTTTCTGATTTTATAGGATATATTCCTAGTATTGGGATTACTGGCTCAAACAGGAGTTCCATTTTTAATTTTTTGAGGAAACTCCATACTGTTTTCCACAGTGGCTGCACCAGTCTACATTCCCACTAGCAGTGAAGGAGGGTTCCTTTTTCTCCACATCCTCTCCAGCACTTGTCATTTGTTGATTTGTTGATGATAGCCATTCTGACAGGTGTGAGATGGTACCTCATTGTCCTTTTGATTTGCATCTCTAGGATGATTAGTGACTTTGAGCATGTTTTCATATGTCTCTTGTCCTTCTGTATGTCCTCTTTTGAAAAGTATCTATTTAGGTCCTTTGCCCATTTTTTGATGGGATTGTTTATCTTCCTTTTGTTAAATTGTATGGGTTCCCTATAAATTTGGAGATTAAACCCTTATCATATATAACATTGGCAAATATGTTCTCCCATGCAGTGGGCTTTCTTATTGTTTTGTTGATGGTTTCTTTTGCTGTGCCGAAGCTTTTTATTTTGATGTAGTCCCATTTTTTAATTTTTTCCTTAGTTTCCATTGTCCTAGGAGCTGTATCGGTGAAGATGTTGCTATGACATATGTCTGATATTTAGCTGCCTATGAATTCTTCTAAGATTTTTATGGTTTCTTGTCTTACATTTAAGTCCTTTATCCATTTTGAGTTTATTTTTGTGTATGGTGTAACTTCGTTGTCTAGTTTCATTTTTTTGCATATATCTGTCCAATTTGTTCAATACCATTTATTAAAGAGACTCTCTTAACTCCATTGTATGATCTTGCCCCCCTTTGTTAAATATTAATTGAGCGTAATGGCTTGGGTCGATTTCTGGGTTCTCTGTTCTGTTCCATTGATCTATATGCCTGTTCTTGTACCAGTACCAGGTTGTTTTGATTACAGTGGTTTTGTAATATAACTTGATATCTGGCATTGTGATCCCTCCAACTTTGTTCTTCTTTCTAAAGATTGCTGTTACTATTTGAGGTCTTTTTTGGTATCATATAAATTTTTGGAGTATTTATTCTAGATCTGTGAAATAGCTGTTGGTATTTGAATAGGGAGTGCATTGAATCTGTAGATTGCTTTGGGTAGTATGGACATTTTAATGATGTTAATTCTACCAATCCATGAACACTGTATGTTCTTCCACTTGTTTATATCTTCCTCTATCTCTTTTCTCAATGTCCTGTAGTTTTCAGAGTACAGTCTTTGCCTCCTCGGTTAAGTTTATTCCTAAGTATCTTAATTTTTCTGTTGCAATGGTAAATGAAATTGTTTAGTTTCTCTTTCTGAGCACTCATTATTGGTATATAAAAAAGCCATTGATTTTTGGGTGTTGATTTTGTATCCTACTACATTGCCAAATTCATTTACTAAATCTAGTAGTTTTTTTTGGGAGTCTTTAGGGTTTTATTTGTACCATATGTCATTTGTGAATAATGAGAGTTTTACTTCCTCCTTTTTCAATATGGATACCTTTTGTTTCTTCTACTTGTCTGATCACTGTGGCTAGGACTTCCAGTATTGTATTGAATAAGCATCATGAAAGCGGTCATCCCTGTCTTGTTCCTATTCTTAGGGGAAGTAGTTTTAATTTTTGCCCATTGACTGATATCCACAATAGGTTTGTCATATATGGCATTTATCATGTTGTGATATGCTACCTCTATTCCCACTTTGCTGAGTTTTTATCAAAATCGGACGTTGGATTTTGACGAATGCTTTTTCTGTGTCTATTGGTATGATCCTGTGATTTTTGTCTTTCCATTTGTTTATGTGATGTGTCACATTTATTGATTTGCGAACATTGTATGAGCCTTGCATCCCTGGAAAAAATCCCACTTGGTCATGGTGGATGATCTTTTTAATATATTGCTGGATCTGATTTGCTAATATTTTATTGAGGATTTTAGCATGTATTAGGGAATATTGGCCTCTAATTCCAATTCTTTTTATCTGGTTATGGAATTAGGATAATGCTGGCCTCATAAAAAGAGCTTGGAAGTGTTCCTTCCTCTTAGGTTTTTCAAATAATTTGAGGACTATAGGTGTCAGTTCTTCTTTGAATGCTTGGTAAAACTCCCCTGTGAAGCTGTCCAGACCCGGGCTTTTGTTTGCTGGAAGTTTTTTGATTACTACTTCTATTTCATCAGTTGTTATTGGCCTCTCCAGGTTTTCTGATTCTTCCGGCTTCAGTTTTGGGAGTTTGTATTTTTCTAGGAATTTGTCCATTTCATTCACATTGTCCAGCTTGTTTGCATATAGTTGTTCGTAGTATTTTCTTACAATCCTTTGTATTTCTGTGGTGTCAGTGGTTACTTCTGCACTTTCATTTCTGATTTTATTTATTTGGGTCCTCTCTTTTGTTTCTTGATGAGTCTGGCTAACACAGTGGTTCTCAACCTTCCTAATGCCGCGACCTTTAATACAGTTCCTCATGTTGTGGTGACCCCCAACCATAAAATTATTTTCATTGCTACTTCATAACTGTAATTTTGCTACTGTTATGAATCGTAATGTAAATATCTGATATTTAGGATGTGTTTTCATTATTACAAATTGAACATAATTAAAGCATAGTGATTAATCACAAAAACAATATGTAATTATATATGTGTTTTCCGATGGTCTTAGCAACTCCTGTGAAAGGGTCGTTCGACCCCCAAAGGGGTCGCGACCCACAGGTTGAGAACCACTGGGCTAACAGGTTCATCAATGTTGATTATCCTTTCAAACATCCAGGTCTTGGTTTCATTGTGTTTGTGTGTGTGTGTGTGTTTTAGTTTCTATGTCATTTATTTCTGCTCTAATCTTTATTATTTCCTTCCTTCTACTTATTCTGGGCTTTTCCTTTTGTTCTCTTTCTAGTTCTTTAAGTTGTAGAGTTAAATAGTTGATTGTTAATATTTCTTGAGATAGGCCTGTAGTGCTATGAACTTCTCTCTCACAAATGCTTTTGCTGTGTCCCATCGATTTTGGGTTGTTGTGTGTTCATTTTCATTTGTTTCCAGGAAGCTTTTGATATCTATCTTGATCTCACTGGTTACCCATTCATTGTTTAATAACATGCTATTTAGCCTCCACATGTTTGAATGTTTTGGGGTGTTTTTACTGTAGTTGATTTGTAATTTCATACCAGTGAAATCTGAGAAGTTGCTTTATATGATTTCAATCTTCTTGAACTTATAGAAACTTGTTTTGTGTCCTAACATGTGCTCTATCTTTGTGAATGATCCACGTGCACTTGAGAAGAATGTATATTCTTCAGCTTTGGAGTGAAATGTTCTATAAATGTCAATTATATCCATCTGATCCAGTGTGTCCTTTAGAGTCACTGTTTCCTTGTTATGTTTTTGTTTGGAAGAACTCTCCAGTGAAGTTAGCGGGGTGTTAAAGTCCCCTACTATGACTATATTGTTGTCCATCTCTCCTTTAAAGTCCTCTAGAAGTTTTTTATTATTTAGGTACTCCTATATTAGGGACATATATGTTTACCAGGGTTATATCCTCTTTTTGATTGATCCCTTTAGTATTATGTAGTGATCTTTGTTGTCTCTTGTGATGGACTTCATTTTAAAGGCTGTTTTGTCAGATATGAATATTGCTACTCTAGTTTTTTTTGCTTTTCCATTTGCATGGAAATTTTTTCCCCATCCCTTTAGGACAGTGTTAAACACTGTTTCTGACTAATTAGGTCAGTCAAAGACTTAAGGCCTCCGGAGACCCGCCTTTGCCTGCTGACTGATTGGATTCAGTCTTGAGTAGCCCTGAGGCAATCATCCATAGGTGTGGTGATAATTTTGCCAACAGGGTGTGGCAGTTGCTTCTGCCTGGTGGCTAATTGTTATTCTCAGTCTCTCACTGGGCCTCAGAAACTCCACACCAGGGGTCCTCAAACTACGGCCAGCGGGCCACATGCAAATACAAATATTGTATTTGTTCCCGTTTTGTTTTTTTACTTCAAAATAAGATATGTGCAGTGTGCATAGGAATTTGCTCATAGTTTTTTTTTAAACTATAGTCCGGCCCTCCAACGGTCTGAGGGACAGTGAACTGGCCCCCTGTTTAAAAAGTTTGAGGACCCCTGCTCCACACCATGGTGCAAGGTGTTTTCCCATAGGGTGGGGTGACTGTGCTGTCCCTTAGAAAACCATCTGGATTGCAAATGTCTATGTGAGAAAGTTGGCCTGTGCAGTGTGAGGGAATGACTCAACCGAGGAAACCTGGGTGTCTGCATTCTGAGCTCCAATCCCAGAGCCCCTAACCCTGGCTTCTGCTCACACAACTCCAGTCCACTCTGCCATTCCTCTGTTGGATCCCAAGGTGAGTGGCTCTACAGGGAATTTTGTGTTGGCCCTTTAAGTGGGTGCCTGAATTTCCAGCTGTCTTTCTCTGGCACACAGATACCCTGTTGCTTTTCACAGCCAGGTGTTATGTGGGCACCTTTCTCAGTTTTGATGCTCTCTATTTAGGGGCCCAGCTTGAGGATTAGATTCCAGATTTCTCAGTGGCAACCCACACACAGCTGAGATATCTGTCTGGAACTTAAGCTGCTAACTATGGGAGTCCATCCAGCCCTTTAACGCCTCCACCCTTCCTACCAGTCTCTATGCAGTCTCCACTTTCCATCCTTGCTTATCAGGGTTCTCTCTAGCTAGTCTTCAGTGGATTATTCAGGATGTTTTTTTTGTATTTTAGGTGTAATTCCAGTTTGCTCCAGAGAGCATGTGTGTAGCATCCTCTTACTCCGCTGCCATTTTTTTCTCCTTGAAAAATCTTTGATCTCCACTGTAGATGGAGGCCAGTGTCAGAGACATGGACAGATGTCCATTTGCCATTAGGTACCTGATAAGGTAAGGTGCCTTTTAACACTGTTGGAGAGAGTCTTTAAATAATGTCTTTCTCAATGGACAAAAATCTCCTGGTTGTAAGTTGTGGTCTTTGAAATATTCTTCTCCTGGGAGTACTGTGAGATGAATGTTACTAATTTATAAGTCCCTATTACCTTGCTAATGAGTCCTTGATAATAATGCAGAATGTCTACTTTTAGTTTTTCTTAATTTGGAAAGCAAAAAGATTTTAAAATTAGCAATATTTTTAACTGAATTATAAGAACAATAATCATCCTCAGTGTGCAGGCAGGCTAAATAGCCATCTCAGATAGTGATTAAAGAAAATTGAATTTATTTAAGGAGGGGGTTGAGGGATGGGATATCTGAAGGGAAGGGCTGCACAGTACCGAGCCAAGGGGACATTGGCAGCACCCAGGAGCTGGAATTTCATCCTTATATTCAGTCACTGGCAGGAAGCTCTTTTCTTCAATGGTTCTGGGGGCTGAGCTGGTAGGCTTGGAATGTGGATGGAATGCAGGTGTGCAATCAGATGTTTTTAGGATAGTTTCAGTTCCTGACTCCTTGTGTCCAGCAAGTTTTTCCTGGTATTTTGTTCTTCTGTGGTGGGAATCTTACAAATGACCCTTACGGATTTTATTTTCCTATAGTCCTAACACTCTGTTAATTTAATCCTATAATCAAACTTTTGTTTATCCTGATTATTTGCCAGTATTTTCATGCATTCAGTCATTCCTTAGATTTCTATAAATCTTTTTTTTAAAATATATTTTTATTGATTTCAGAGAGGAAGGGATAGAGAGAGAGATAGAAACATCAGTGATGGAAGAGAATAATTGATTAGCTGTCTCCTGCACATCCCCTCCTGGGGAAAAGCCAGCAACCTAGGCATATGCCCTTGACTGGAATCGAACCTGGGACCTTTCAGTCTGCAGGCCGACACTCTAGCCACTGAGTCAAACTGGCTAGGGCTATAAGTCTTTATACAGTTAAAAGATATGGCCTGCTTAGATATCTGTAATTTAGAGTAAGTCGGAGAGTCTTTTTCATGGATTTTTCTAAAGATGTAACATGCATCAGAGTAAAATAATGACTGTCGATGAATGACAAAACTTAAAGTGGCATGGTTAGAGATTTGATTATTAAAAAAAACTTGGCTTTTTTTGGTAAGATATAACATTCCAAGATAATAATTTTTGGTAAATAATAATAATGTAAAGTGACCTAGAGAATATTATATATTATAAAGTCTCTCTCTCTCTCTCTCTCTATATATATATATATATATATATATATATGTATATATATACATATATATAGATATAGATTGATTCAATACACAATTTTAATAAAGAACAGATAATATGCATGATTTTAAAACATTGTACATGGCTTATTAGAAGTGTGTATTGAGCATTGATAATAATTCATAAATTCCCAATGTCTGAAGTACCTCTGCTGGACACCCCCATAGGGAATTATTAGGGAATCATTAGTTTTGGCTTGCTCGGTGTCACTGAGAGCTCACTGTTTGAACTTGGCTTTGAATCTTTGTAAGTTCCTTCCTAGGGCAGGTTGAAATCTTTAGAACATCAATTTTAATAAAAATGTATGTACATAAATAGAACAATCATTTTTCATTTGGCAAAGCTTCCCATGTAATTTCAAGCATATTAAATAGGCCTGCTTTAGTTTAAAAATATTTCTTTTATAAGGAGAGAGAATATCCTTGAGGTATTTCAGGGCCCATTGGAGTGACTCAAAGTCATCTTTCAGTTAAAAAGTCTCTTAAAATATAAACTTTGGGAAGGTTGTCGAATATACTTAACCAAAAGATTATATCATAAACTATTTGTAAATCTAGGTAAAACAAACATTTTATTGTAATAACTTTAAAAGACATTAATCAAACTTTAACTGGTTTAAATATTAAATATTTTGTCCAGGCGACAGAATTCTTCTTAATTTACAGAAGTATTTAATCTTTTTAGGCCAATAAAAGATTATACCCTAGTTATACCATCTGTAGGTTGAAAATTCACCACATATAATATACAAACACATATCACATAAATACCATATACATAATTTGAATTGATTTTTTCACAGAAAAAACTAATTTTTAAAAAATTTGCCATTGATAATTCTTAAGAAGACTGGAAAAGGGGAGGGAAGGTCCTAATTACCAAGCAGGAAGACCTGTTGAGATTCTCAAAAAGCCTCAAGGGTTGTGAATGAGCTGTGGAAATAGTCGTGGCTCCAGCCTAAGGAATTAAATAACAGTTGAGAGCCACACTGGTGTGTTTCTTTTTTTTTTTTCTTTATAAACTTAAAACTTTCACAAACTTTTATAGCCTTCACAATCTTTTACAAATCTTTCTACAACTTTCACAGACCTTCTAACTGTTAGGGTCTTCAAAGGAAGTACACACGAAGCCGAAAGGGGTAAAGAATTATAAATTTATTAGGTCATCTGGGATTCGGGTGGGCTGAGCCCCAAAATTGTGTCAGCACCCAGGGACGGGGAGTCAGACATTTTAAAGGACTTTAGGTGGGTTTTTTCTTGCAGAAAACTCGGTCGGGGGTATGGGGGTCCGGATCCTTGGAAAGTCCTGAGGGAAAAGATAATGGTCTTAGCAAGTGGAATGTGGTCTAAGCAAAAGGGAATGTCTGTTGTAAAGTGGTCTAAAGGTCAGTTCCCAGGGGAGGGAGTATTGATTCAATTATTTGATCAGACCTAACATTTCAGCCTTTTTGTTTTATGGAATAGGGATAAAAGTCATATCTTCCGTACTTACTTCCTGTTGAGGGGGGATGTGGAGGTCATGGGGGATGGACTTTGATTGTAGTAGGCTGGAACACTGTATATATTCCTCATGGTTGGAGCAAAGGGTTGCAGCAGTATGATTTCCCTGAGAGACTGGTTAGTGAAGGCTCAAAAGTGGTCCTGAAGGAAAGATGGAAAAATGGCGCAGAATACATGGGCCAAAAATGAGGATGGGGAATAGGAATGTCAATGGTCCTATGAAGGGAAGTAACCAGGTATACCAATTTATATTCTTTAGCCAGCAGTCCCATGAATTTGATTGACATTCTCTAATCTTTGCAGCCCTTTCTATTACTTTTTGGGCAACATCCCTGACTGAGCCAGACTGAATGACATAAAAACATTAAAAACAATACTTTTGAAGATAAAGAACTGAACTAGAGAGTCTAAAATCCACAACTGCGTATATGGAGTCTATTGCAATACATTTTTCCCTCTAAAATCACCCTTTTTAAAAATGTATATTTTTATTGATTTCAGAGAAGAAGGAAGAGGGATAGACAGAAACATCCATGATGAAAGAGAATCATTGATTGGCTGCCTCCTGTAAACCCCCCACTGGGGATCGAGCCCACAACCCCGGCATGTGCCCTTGACCGGAATCGAACCTGGGACCTTTCAGTTCGAAGGCCGACGCTGAGCCAAAGCAGCGAAGGCTAAAATCACCCTTATTTTTATTAAAGAGCCAAATTAAGACCAATTTATTCATTGCATTAAGTCTAGGTATAATATGTCCTGATTATTTGCATGAACACAGTAAGAATAGCAATCTCATGATTGAGCTTTAATTAGCCCCTCAGGGCAAAGAAGCTGAGTCACCTAGTTGCCATCAGGTTTTTCTGCACTACCTGTCGACTTGGGTGAATTCTTCAAGTTCTTGAGGTCCCCAATGATGTCTTGAGGTTCTTTCCTTGCCATATCTCAGGAGAGCAGCCTTTGTTCCTTATCTGAAAACACTGCCATTAACCACGTGATCAAGCAATGTACCAGGCTTTTTCTTGCAAGTAGCTTTTGATTGGCTTTGATCAGTTTTGAGGAATGCTTTCTGGTGGTGCCCAGAGTCCAGGTGCACATCTTTTTCAGACATGATATTCCAGTCAAAATCTTGGTTAATAAAATCACAATTAGAAACTGGTCTTAATGAATTCATGTAAAGAAATGTATTGCCATGATTCACTCATAAAGAACTGCCAAATTCTAGAGGGATCAGGAAGGAAGAAAAATATGTAATTTACCAAGTTGTTTTAATATACCAAAATGAGGTTTATTCTCTTAACTTTATTTGTCAGCACGTGGCACGAATTGGATTTCCACTATCTTGTCTCCCTGAATAGGTTGATTTAAGCTATTTGCCCTCTGGCTGGGGAGGAATAGTGCAAATCAAGGCAATTGTCTTTGGTTTAGGGAAAATAGGATTTACTAGATGGCTGTGGACTGCTTGGCATCTAGATTTTCTAGATGACTGCAAACTTCTTTTGAACTATCTCAGTTTCCCTGTTCTGCTTGTCCTGGCTTACTGGCCTTGTCATTTATATAACCTCCTTTTAAAATTTCTCCTTATAACCCATCTATAACTTTTACAAACCTTTCTACAATTTTCACTTCTTACAGCTTTAACTCACTTTTCTTTTCCTTCAGAATGCATGTCCAGGCCTCATGCCTTCTATTACCAAAACCATATAATTTTTTTCCAATTTAATTAGAATTCTTAACTAGATTGACATTTATGAACACTCTCACTTTCAAGAAACACACCTTCAACAAAGCATAAAACATTAACAGTTATAGTTCTACTTCATAGATTTTCTGTAACAAAAGCTAAAATCAGGTAAACTTAAAATTTGTTGAAATACATAGATGTTTATCAGTTAACCCAGCAATGCTCCAAAGCTTTTAAGTTACCAAAGACTGGAAAATTATGTATAGGCATATGAGGTTGGAGAAAAGGCAGAGGGAGGAGGGAGCAGGCCCCACAGCCTATTCCTAGGCCTCCAGCTGCTTGGATTTAAAACTGCCATATTTTTCCGTAGCGATAACACCGAAGGTTTGGGTGATAAAGAGTTCAGACTAGTAAGACTAGTCCATCAACCCCCATAATAGAGACTGAGGAGGGGACAAGGGTCCCAGCAAATTCAGGGAGGGTAGACTAAGTGGCCCCAGTTTCAATTAAAAAGGAGATCGGCTTACCTGCCACCACAATTGTTACCCAAGACTTTGTCCTGGGGATGCAAGTCTGTGGGGCCTTGTCAGGGCCTGGGCAACTTCAGTTTTCAGTGGCCAGTCCCAGGCGGTCTGGGAGCTCCAAACCAGATCCAGAGAGTGGCCTTGCTGGACTGGCTGAGGTCTGACCTGGAGGGGTCAGACTACAGTCTGATTTCCAGTGGCCTTCCCTTCCACATCTTGGGCAGGGTCCTGGTGGGGGCCTCAGGGTTGGGCATGACTTGGCTCAGTGTCCTTCCTTGTTGCATTTGAAGCATGGGCCCGGAGGAGGCTTAGCCCCTGACTTACCGTTGTTTAGAGGATGGGCACTTTGTTTTTGGTTCATGAGAGCTGTGGCTAGGAGTTGAAAGGCCTCCTTCTGGCTTCAACCTTGGCCTTATTTGACCTTTGTTTTTGGATTTGGGTCTCCTCCTTTCTATTATTAAAGACCTTGAAAGCCAAGGTTAAGGAGGTCTATTTGAGGGGTTTGTGGACCTGTGTTTATTTTTTTGAAGTTTGCAGAGTATGATGGGGGCTGATCCCATATAATAAAAGCCTAATATGCAAATAGACTGAACAACCAGTCGCTATGATGTGTGCTGGCCACCAGGGAGCGTGCACAGAACATGGTGGGCATCGACTGTGGTGGGATAGTGGAGCAGGTGAGTGGGGGCGCCAGACCAAGGTGGGCACCAGTCACTGTCATCGGGGTGAGCCTCTGATGGTTACTGAAAATTCTTTGCTCCTGCATGCCACAGTCCCGCCCGGTGCTCACACCTGCTGCCAGCGTCGGCCCTGTTCACACCTGTAGCCAGTCCCAGAATCACTGCTTGCACCCACTGTTGGCGCCCCGTGCTGGTCCCGATCGCTTGGCACCATCAGCGGTTGCGAGCGGCAGCTGCTGGCCCTGATCGCCTCTGAGGGCTTCTCCACCTCCCCCTGCTCCTGAGGGGCAATTGGGGCAGCAGCTGCCACTCGCACCCACTGACGGCGCCAGCCCCAATTGCTCTGTGCTGTCAGCGGGTGCGAGCAGGGCCAGCACTGGCAGTGTGCGGGAGCAGGGCTGTTGGCAGACAGGGGATGGACCACAGCGGGAGAGGCTGGGTGGGGTGTGGAGGATCGGCTGCTGTGCCCACCACAGCCTCACGGCCCATAGTTCCTTTCAAGATGCACGAATTCGTGCACTGGGCCCCTGGTTGGGATATAAAATGGTTGTTCAGAAGAAGGGTTCCCTCTAGGAAGTGGGGTTTAAGGTGGTAAATTTTTGTAAGGCCTCCATGAGGCAGGAGAGGAAGAGAGCTGGGTTTTCATCAGGGCCCTGAGCGATTTCATTAAGTTTGTCATAGTTGACCACCTTATAGGAAGCCTTTTTGAGTATGGCAATGAGACAGGTGACCATGTGGCTACGGAGTTCGCGCCCTGGAGAATTGACCTGATAGTCCCATCCAGAGTCAGTTCATGAGACTGTGTCAGCATCAACCGGGTTGGCTGCTGTGTCCTGCTCTATGGAGGGCATCAGCATGATCCTGAGCTGCTAGCTAAACTCACTCCTCCTCTGGGGTTAGAGAGGAGCACAGGAAAACATAGATGTTGTGCCAGGTTAGGTCATAGGACTGGGTCAGGTACTCAGATTCCTTAGTTAAAGGTAGTCAGTGGAAAAAGACCCATGATGCCTCTCAAGCTGTGTGAGGTCGGACATGGAAAATGGGATGTGTACTGGACAATACCCTTGTCCCCAGCCACCTCTAAAGGGGAAGGATGGGGCCTGTAGGCTGTGTTGCCCAGGAACGAGTAAGAGTAAGGATAGGTAAGGAGGTTGAGGGGGTGGATAAAAAGGTGGAGTCTGAAGATTGGGGCAGTCGGAGGAGGGACATAAGGAGGTGGGTTTGGGGGACCCAAAGGGGAGCAGAGAATCGAGTGGTCAGAAGGGTTGAAGGGACCTGATGGCTCTCAGAAGGGCGGATCAGAAGCCTCAGGTCGTCAATGTCCAGGGTTGGCAGAAGGGGGCTTTGAGTGGAGAATTAGGATTTTATGAGTAGAGCAAGTTTGCCAGAGAGAAGGAGGATTGTGGAGTGTAAAGAAGGCCTGGATGTAAGGAATCACTCACCATTTCCCATTGCTGTGACAGAAATTGTCTAAATCTCAGAGAGTGTTAAAACTGAAAGTTCCATTTTCGGGCCATTGTGAATCATTGTCTGATTTATAGTGTGGCCAGGCAGTATTACAATAGAAGATAATGCACTTTGGCCAGACCTCCGTGGGAAGGCCCAGTGTGTTAAGATTAAGGAGAAGACATCCCAGAGGAGTGTTTTTGGGAAGAACAGAAAAAGAATTCCCCATGGTGTAAGTTAGGAAGAGGAGGTAAGTAACAAAGGAATACCTGGGAGACTAGACTAGGTGGAGGATGTCCCCACTGTCTAGTCAGGCTCTGGAGGGAGGAAGACAGTCTAATCCATGTGAAGGGGATTCCTGTGATGAGGGAGACTGTGGGGCCTGGTCCTGGGGCCGAGGCCGTACTGGAGAAGACTTCTGGCCTAAAGCTAGGTCTTTGTCAGAGATGGAAAATGGCAAATCGGAAATCTGGAAGGGTGATCCAATTGTTACCAGAGATGAAATGAGCTGCTGTTGAGTGTGGGTTCAGCAATGGGAAGGAGAGGTTCCCCATCCAGCGTCCTCCTTGGCTGGTTTGGGAGGGCCCATAAGTGAGGGAGGCCTAGTCAAGGCCAGTGATCATGTCACCTGAGTAGGTTCAGAGGTAAGCCAGGTCGAGCTGCCACTGCCTACCATTCTCTGAGTAGTAGACTTGGGGTGCCCAAAGCCAGGGTGATGACTTCCCCTTCCCCATGGAATCCTCCGGGTTTGGGCACCAAATGTTAGGGTTGCCAAAGGAGGAATGCATGAGGCCAAACATTGTAATGTTAACCGGAACGGTGAGCTGAGGTGTTTGTCCCGGGGTTGTGTCGTGACACCGAAGAATGAGCTACACACGGACCAGAGATTTAAGCAAAAGTGTGGAAAATTCATTATAAGCAGATTCAAACTCCCTTCAAGGGGAGGGGAACCCAATAATGGGCTGCTCGTTAAAGCCTTATAGTCCAGGGGTATATACTATAAGGATTTTTTTTTCAATAGATGGAGTTACACATATGTTGATATATATGCGATTTAATGTGTATGCTATTTGGTTGTATTGACAACAAGCTTCAAAACTTCATATGTCAAATTTTCTGAAGGTGTTAACATTATAGATATTTTTATGCTTAAAAATGTTGAATTTCATGCCAAAAAAAGAGCATTTGTGAGAAGTTTTAATTCATTACTTTATTTTGAAGAAAAGTGCTGCTGAAAGTTATCGTATACTTCGGGAAGCTTATGGTGAACATGCTCCATCTCAAGATACTTGTGAACACTGGTTTAAACACTTTAAAAGTGATGATTTCGATGTGAAAGACAAAGAATGTCCAGATCAACTGAAAAAGTTTGAAGACCAACAATTACAAGCATTATTGGATGAAGATGCGTGTCAAATTCAAAAACAACTTGCAGAAAGATTAAATGTTACTCAGCAAACAATTTCTGATTGTTTCCAAGCAATAGGAAAGATTTTAAAGGAAGGAAAATGGGTGCCACATCAACTGAATGAAAGACAAATGAAAAAACCGAAAAGTCATCAGTAAAACTTTGCTTCAACGGCATGAAAGAAAGTCTTTTTTTGCATGGAATTGTGACTGGCAATGAAAAGTGGATTTATTTTGAGAATCCCAACTGCTCAAAATCATGGGTTGATCCAGGTCAACCATCAACATCGACTGCAAGGCCAAATCGCTTCAGAAAGAAGACAACGCTCTGCATTTGGTGGGATCAGGAAGGTGTGGTGTATGAGCTTCTAAAACCAGGTGAAACCATTAATACTGATTGCTACCGACAACAGATAATCAATTTGAACCACACTTTGATCGTAAAATGACCAGAATGGGCCAGAGGACACGGCAAAGTAATTTTGCTTCATGATAATGCACTATCACATACTTCAAAACCAGTTAAAGATACGTTAAGATCTTGCCTGGGAAGTATTAACCCACCCTCCATATTCACCAGACCTTGCTCCTTCAGATTACCACTTGTTCTGATCGATGGCACACGCACTTTCTGAGCAGCACTTCAAAACGTACGAAGAAGTGGAAAATTGGGTCTCTGAATGGTTTGCCTCAAAACAAGAAATGTTCTATTGGGATGGTATCCACAAATTACCTGAAAGATGGGGGAAATGTGTAGCTAGCGATGGACATTACTTTGAATAAAGCACTTTTGATGTTTCTCTTGAAATTATCTGTTTTCTTTGATTACAAAATCCGCATTATTAACTGGTCCACTAGTAACCTGCGAGATTTAGGGTTCCCATAATGCCTCTTTGTGTGCGACCACAAAAGAGGATTTGCGGGACTTAATCGCACTTAATCGGCTAGATCTAGAGTGAGAAAACCTGTTAGTGTGAACCCACTAACAGATTTGACCTACTGGATTGTATGCACTTACCAGTGAGGTCCTACCAGGCACCCATCCTGCCTCAGATGTGGGGAAGCCTGTACTAACTGGTGTCTCTGATTGAAAGTGTCTAAGATGGTACCAGTGTTTCTGAAGTACCTATTTAGTTTCTTAAAGGAGTTTAAAAAGAAGGGCCTCTAGGTCGAGAGCTTGGAGCGTTCTTCAATACCCGGAGCTTTGGACTGGCTAGTACCTAGAGCCCAGGGAGAGTACAAACAGCTCCAGCCTTATTTCTATGTGTGCCCTTACTATTAAAAGATTTATTTTTTTCATTCTGGTCTCCCCTATCTGTTAGTAATGAGGGATTTATGTGGAAAGCAAGGACTAGGACTTTATATTCACTGGTAAGGTAATTTCCTTGATAATAGATTGGAAGAAGACTAAACAAATCCTACATTAAAAGAGGTGACGTTTTTCTTCAGAGCCAAGAAATCTTTGTTCTCTGTCAGAGGGATGAGGCCTGGGCAAGGAAGGAGATGGTGATGGTATTTAGAGGTGGTATTCCCTGTGTGCAAGTAGGACTTGTAACCTGGTGGAGACAAACTGAACAACAAGAATTATGACACGTGGTCTAGTGAAAGGAAAGGTGTTTTAGTGTTTAATGATTCCAAGGCCAAGGATAGGAGAAAAGCAAGTATTAGTCTGGAGAGTTGTAGCTAAAAATTTAAGAAAACTAGACAAACAGAGGCTTCAGTTCAATTCATAGGTGTAAGACAAAACTTTGAAACAATTAATTGGAATCAACTGACAATTATGGAGTCTGTTGAAATATAATTTTTCTCCCCCAAATTACCCCCATTTTTATTAAAGACCAATTTATTTATTGTATTAAGTCTAGTTTCAGTTTGGCCTGTTTACATGAACACAACAAGAATAATAATTGACCTTATAGGCTCTTTCAAAATCTGCTTTTTTGGAATTTTATGATGAGCTTAATGAGCTCCTCAGGGCAAAGAAGCCGAGCCACCCAGCTGCCATCAGGCTTGCCTGCAATACCTGCAGATTCGGGGTTCAGTCCTTAAGTTTTTTAGGTTCTGACGGGTGTCTTGAGGTCTTTTTCATGCCATTTCTCAGGAAAACAACCTTCGTTCCGTATCTGGAAAGATTGCCACCAACCACGTGACCAAGAGAGGTACCGGGTTGTTCTTTAAGGTGCTCGCATTGGCTTCAAGTCCTCTGGTGACACCCAGAGTCCAGGCATGTCTCTTTCAGTGACACCCAGCAAAAGTTTTATTTAATAAAACTATTATTGGAAATTGGTCTTATTGAACCCATGCAAAGAAACACATTGCTATGACCTATTTATTATGGACTGCCAAATTGGAGGGATTAGGTAGGGAGAAAAATATACAATTTACCAAATTGTTTTGTTTCCTCATATTTGAAAAATAAAGTTTAAAAATTAGGAATACTTTTAACAAAAGTCACAAAACCTGAATTTTGTTTTTTTATATAAATGAATTTATATGAGAGACCTTGACTGTATTTTGAAAAGCTAATCAATCAAAGCAATTAAAGTATGTATCTCTATTGAAAAAGCAAAGCAAGTAAACCCATTCATTTGGCCCATGAAGCATAGATGGGGCCCCCAGCCAATTCAAAGAGAAGGCTGGGTGAGGTTCCAAGGCATTATACATCCTCTGTCTTTAGGTCTTAAAAATTGTTCCGTTGAATATTTTGGTATAGATTAATTTCTAAGATTTCCTATTATTTTGTTATAGTCTTTTCAGAAATTATGAGAAGTATTTGGCAACTTTACCTTGCCAAGCTTTGAGACTGCTGGCCTTTCTGCCAAGGGAGAAAAATGGCCTTTTATTATTATTTTTTTCCTTTCTCCTTCATCCCTTTCTTTCTGTAGGGAGGTTTTTATTTTTAACCATTTGCTTTGTGTCCTTGGCTGGAGAAGGTAATGGTTTGTTAGTTATAAGCTAGCTGCAAACTGCTTACATTGTGTGGCTTTGTTTTAACTTTTTAAAAACATTTTCCCTTATAATCTTTTTATAATTTTTATAAACCTTTTTATAACTTTTGGGAATAATTAGTTTTTAAAATGCATTTCTATGCACCATGCCTTTTATTACCAAAATTATATGATTTCCAATTAATAATTTTTAGAAGCCTTAATTCTTAACCAAGAAAAGCAAACAACCAGCATTTCTTTGACACCCATGAACATATTTTAAACATTCTTAGTTTCAAAGCACATTTTCAACAAAGCAAAGGACATTACCAGGTATAATAGCTTCAAATCCACCTTACAGACTTTTTGCAGTATAGATAAAAGCAAGCGATTTAGCAGTCAAAGCTGTAATGAGTTCACTTGATCTGTACAAATGGCCAAGTTTTCCCCAGAAACTTGTATTTTTAAAGATGACCCAGAATAGAGTTTTTGACCAGATATTTGCATTTTAAAGGTCCTAAGGACAACAGGAGACCACTGCAAGAAAGTGCTGATGGGCCTTGAGCACTGTTGTAAAGCCAAACCCTGCAGTCCTCCTCCATCCTGTCTGGTGATTTAATGCCCTAATGTAAGGAAAACGCCTTGATTTATTTTTCCATCTGGCCTTAAATGCTTCCCAGCCCATGGTGTGGTGTGAACACCAGGGGCAGGCTGTGCTCCTCAGGCAAGGGCATTCCCTCCTTTCCTCCCCTAACATTCTATTGAAGACCCAAATCCCCTCTGGGCCCCAGAAGGAGCTGGAAGAAATCAGGTCTGTGGTGGTCAGGTCCAAGGAGGAATTGAGGAGATGAGGGAACCTCTGTTCACTCATGGCTGGGTCCACCAAGGGGACACCAAGAATAGCAGATCAACTAGCCTGGTCAGGATCCAAAGAACTTAGTGTCTCTCTACCCCCAACCTCGGTAAGAGGAAGAAAAAGGCAGAAAAGTTTGAGCAAATCTCCGGTAATAGAAATTCTAACAAGGGAACAGGCCAGGGTTGGGCTATATGAGTGGGTCAAAGTGTGCTGCTTGTGGAGGGAACTCACAGGGCAGTGAAATTTTTGGCCATTTCCCTTCTCTTACGTGCCTCAGTTTCTCTCCCCAGCTCTCTAAAACAGCCGTGAGGACCCGAAGTACTGAGAGACCAGCTCTTATTTGCACTTCCTGGACAGGTCAGAGTTTAATTACAGTTGTATTCTGGAGTCCTTAGGAAGCACCTGCATGTCTTAGAGTTCAACCCCAGACACCTCTGTGAGGTCCATACTCACGTAAGGACATTGGAGATTCTCAAACCAGAGAGAGGAATTTGCCTCTTTGATCTTGGGAGCCTGGGTAGGGACCCAAGCACTCATTTAGTCGTTGGTTGGACTTTGTCTTGTAACTGGCAGGAAGCCTATTTCTAACCCAGTCTGACAACAGGTTATCCTTCCATGGGAGCCTTTTTATGGTTTTTATCTGGCTGTCGCAGGCCTGCTTTTAAATGGCCCGAAGCCTGGAGACTGCATTTGGAAAGTGAAAGAGAAAAATACCCGCTGGAGATGGCAGCCTGATTAAGTGGCAAATGGGCACCTGGAAATGCCTCCAAAATTACAAAGGAAACTTCAAAAGAAGCGATAGGGTCCATAGGCTCACAGTTTGATGTGGAGATGTTGAATCCCGGACGAGTCCCCAAAGCTGATAACCAGAACTTTGAACCGAGGTGTTTTTCCCGGGGTTGTGTTCGTGACGCCGAAGAATGAGCTATGCAAAAGTGTGGAAAATTTATTATAAGCAGATTCAGACTCCCCACAAGGGGAGGGGGTCCCAATAATGGGCTGCCCATTAAAGCCTTGTAGTCCAGGGGTATATATTTGCCACAAGCCTGCTCTATGTCTACCTGTGTCGTCACCTGATTGATTCCCTCAATTGTTTTTGCCCAGCAACAGACCTGAACTTTTCCGGTTTCTATGTGTTGTTTTTCTGTTCCTATGCTGAACTTTTTCTATTTCTGTGTGTTTGTACATTTTGTTTACTGCAGGCCCTCCCTTGGTTTCCCATGCCTCCCGCTTTGAGTCCAGAAACATTTTAGGATTTCTGCTTGGTTGGTTTCTGTGGTTAGGCTGGCTTAAACTGCCATGTCTGCCCTTGTTTATGTTTTATCTGCCTTTGTTTTCCACTGACCCTTGCCCTATCTACCTGTTTCAAGTAAACCCTCTCAGTAAGGGATTATAAATTTATTAGGTCATCTGGAAAACCAGATGGGCTTAGCCTAAATAGGGTGCCAGCAGTGAGGAACTGGGGAGTCAGAGGTTAAAGGACTCTAGGCGGGCTTTTCCAGTGGGGAAGACATGACCTCCATCCCTATTCCATAAAACAAAAAGACTGGAATGTTAGGTCTGATCAAATAATCGAATTGATACTTCCTCCCCTGGGAAACTGACCTTTAGATAATTTCACAATTGACATTCCCTTTTCACTCAGACCATATTCCGTTTGCTAAGACCAGTATCTTTCCACTCCGGACTTGCCCAGGATCCAGTCCCACCCAGAGAATTTCCTACTGAAAAAGCCAACCTAGAGTCCTTTAAAACCTCTGACTCCTTGGTACCTGGATCCTGGCACCATGTTGGGGCCCAGCACATCTAGTTTTCCAGATGACCTAATAAATTTATAATACCTTATCATGTTTGGCCTCATGTATTCCTCCTTTGGCAACCCTAACACCCACTCAGAAAGAATTATCCTTATAAATTTCTCTCTTTTTTTCCTTTAAAATGCATCTTTATACTTCATATTTTCTATTAGAGGCCCGGTGCATGAAAATTCGTGCACTCGGGGGAGGGAGGGTCCCTCAGCCCGGCCTGCGCCCTCTCACAGTCTGGGACCCCTTGAGGGATGTCCACCTCCCGGCTTAGGAATGGGCCTAAACTGGCAGTCAGACATCCCTCTGGCAGCCCGGGAGCCCTTGGGGGATGTCTGACTAGCCATTAGTCAGATATCCTTAGCGCTGCCATGGAGGCAGAGGCGGGAGAGGCTCCTGCCACCGCTGCTGCGCTGGCCAAGCCGGCTTCTGGCTGAGCGGCGCTCCCCTTGTGGAAGCTCACTGACCACCAGGGGGCAGCTCCTGCAGTGAGCGTCTGCCCCCTAGTGGTCAGTGCACATCATAGCGACAGTCATTCTCGGTCGTTCCGCTGTTAGGGTCAATTTGCATATTACCCTTTTATTATATATAGGATTACCAAAACCATGTAATTTCTTTCCAACTTAATAATTAGAATTCTTAATTTTTAGTGGCCACTAAAAAGTAAGCAATGAGCATTCTTTAGATTGGCAAGTACATTTTATAACTTCTAGAAACATGGTCTCCTCCATTGGCAAACACATACTTTTAAGAGATATATTTACAATAAAGTGTAAGACATTCATTAAAAGCTCCAAATCTATTTTCTAGTTTTTTGTTATAAAAGACCAAAAGTAGGCAAACGTAAGACTTGTCTAGCAATCAGTGTTTAACAGTGGAAATTAGTTAATTGATCTGCTCAAATGGTTATGATTATTTCCTTTCAATAAGGATGACCGCCCAGAAACTTGCATCTTTAAGAGATGTCCCAGATAAGAGTTCTTGAAGCAAGCTTTTCCTAGGACAGCGGTTCTCAACCTGTGGGTCACGACCCTTTTGGGGGTCGAAAGACCCTTTCACAGGGGTCGCCTAAGACCATCGGAAAACACATATATAATTACATATTGTTTTTGAGATTAATCACTATGCTTTAATTATGTTCAATTTGTAACAATGAAATTGGGGGTCACCACAATGTGAGGAACTGTATTAAAGGGTCGCAGCATTAGGACCACTGTCCTAGGACATTGTCTTTATAAAGCCAATTACTTATACGAATTTAAAGCCAAATAAGGGAAGTTTGGGGGAAGGTAAAGGATTTAGTGGCTTTGATGTTCTGGAGCCACACCTCTGGGCCTGTAAGACAGGACTGTCATTTTTAATACCTTAAAAATTGGCAAGTGCTGGCAAAGGACTAACAATTTTATTCATCCATTTTTGGAATGTTTCTTTCCATTGGGTATATTTTTCTCTCAGGCTCTGTAGCAACAACAGAGATCTAGTTTACAGGTAGCATATAGCTGAGAGTTTTTTTCTGAGATCCATGTATGGAAAAGACACACTGATTTAATGAGGTCTCATCCTTCATTCACTTCCCTTGGAAATGGCAAACCAGGTCTAACTACAGGATTGTATTAAACTTAATGTTGCTATTAACTGGCCAAACCTCTCCTTTGTCCACTTTATAGGGGGGCCAGGCTATGTTGCAAAAGAAGCTTGAGGGATTTCAATCAGATTTCACCCAGTTGGCATGTTCAGCCAGTTGGCATGTATACACCCCAAAAAGGGTATCTCTAGGCACCATGGACTGGTACCCCACCTACAGAGAGACATATGTAGCAAGCCGAGAGTTAGAGTCATCTCTATAAGTCTGTGGGCTGCTTTGAGCCATTCTGAGTAGAGTGGTGGTAGGAGCACTTGCTTCTGAGTCTGCACATATTCCTGAACCCTGCTCACTGTGCCAATTGTTGAGGAGTAATCACTCCTTGAGCCTGCTTGCTGCAGAGCTATGGTAGCAAGTTCCTCATTGATCCTGCTTGACTATGCCAACTGTTGGGCCTTAGTTTTCCTGCCAGGAACTTGACCTCCTTGGATTCAGGGTATTAGACGGAGAAGATATGAGAAGTCATGGGTATATAAGAGAGTCTTTATTGTAGACCAGGTAACCATTTGTAATAAGGAGCCATCAGACAAAACAGTTCTTTAAAGCAATCCCATAAAGCAGGCAGCCACACACCAGCTGGTTAACATTATATCTTTCCTACACAGGAGCCTACAACATAGAAACTATACAAACACAGTAGCCCTACTAAGCAGCTGCACACTGGCTGGTCTATAACATACTTTAGACCCGTGGTTGGCAAACCGCGGCTCGTGAGCCACATGCGGCTCTTTGGCCCCTTGAGTGTGGCTCTTCCACAAAATACCACATGCTGGTGTGCACATACAGTGCGATTGAAACTTCGTGGCCCATGCGCAGAAGTCGGTTTTCGGCCTGGGCCAGTCTATTTTGAAGAAGTACTGTTGATATTTGGCTCTGTTGACTAAAGAGTTTGCCAACCACTGAGATAGACGAAACAAGCATACAAGACAAGTGTGGATGGGAGAGTTGGAAGGGGTCGACCTCAGCGAACGTACCTCAATCAGATTGAGGACGTTTTTAGCAAAGGCCAGCTTAAGAGTACCCTAATTAAGTTAATAACAATGTACCTACCTATATAGTTTAAGTTTAAAAAATTTGGCTCTCAAAAGAAATTTCAATCATTGTACTGTTGATATTTGGCTCTGTTGACTAATGAGTTTGCCAACCACTGCTTTAGACTAACTTAGACAAAAGAGCTTCTTCCCCAAGTAGTGACATCAGTTTTTTGGGCTATAGAAGGGCATGGTTGTGCACTACAGTCCTTACTAATAAAAGCCTAAGTGGTCGTCATGCTGTGATGCCCTCATGCCATCATGCTGCGTGTGCACTGGGTGCGCACATGTGGGTGGGGCTGGGCTTGACATTGCGTGTGTGGCACGGAGGTGGGTCCCCTGGCTCCGCATGGTGAGGTCTGCCTGGAAGTCCGGTGAGGCCTGTCTTGGGGTCTGGTGAGGCCTGCCTGGGGGTCCCCCAGCTCCACACGGTGAGGCCTGCCTGGGTCCTGGAGGTCCCGCCTCCCAGCTCCACATGGCGTGGAGGCAGGACCCCCGGCTCCGGCCTACCTCTTTGGGGCAATCCATAGAGGAGCCCCGGATGGGTGGGCAGGGCCTACCTTTTTGGAGCAATTGATTGTGGGGCTCCCTCCCTGTGGCAGGGCACAGGCTAGGCTGGGGGATGCCCCCACGAGTGCATGAATTTCATGCACAGGGCCTCTAGTCCTATCTAATAAAGAGGGAATATGCTAATTGACCCTCACACCATCACAAAGATGGTGGTGCCCACAGCCAATAAGGAGGGAATATGCTAATTAACTGCCCTGCCCTCAAGGATGGCAGCACCCACAGCCACAAGATAGTGGCGCCCAGTCCCCTCAGCCCCGCCGGGGCAGCAGGCGCATGGCAAGGCCGGGCCTGCCCCCAGGCAGGCCCAGCCACTCCACATGCCTGCTTCCGGAGTCCCCCAGTCCCCTCAGCCCCACAGCCACCCAGGTCCGGCCCAAGGCGCAGGCAAGCCTCAGTAAGCGGCTGCCCAGGTGCCCATGGGCCGGCCCGAGGCACAGGCAAGCCTCAGATGGCAGCTGCCCAGCCACCCAGGGCCGCCCGAGGCTCAGGTAACCAGGGCCGGCCGAGGCTTGTGCTGCTGGCAGTGGCAACAGCAGAGGTGTGATGGGGCGTCACCTTCCCCTAATCACCGGGTTGCCTCCCGATCCTGAGGTCTCCTGGACTGTGAGAGGGGGCAGGCCGGGCTGAGGGAACCCCCCTCCAGTGCATGAATTTTCATGCACCGGGCTTCTAGTATAATATAAGGTAGCTGTGTCCTTGCTTTTGCACCTGCATCTGGGAAATTGGACTTGGCCTGGAACATCTGGCATACTCCAGACAGGGCCCCCCACTCAGATTGGCCTTGAACATTCGGCATACTTTGATTAGGGTTCCCACAGGTGGGTACCTTATTAAGCCATCTCTTAGACTGTAATGGAAGTTAATAATGAAGAAAAGATGGTTAGCAAACATTCAGTCAGTCTCAAGATTATTTTCCTCTTAGGAAGTACCTATAAAATCATCACTTCCCTTTTGTTTCAGTATCTCATTCATTTAGTTCTAAACACATATTACCCTTCTGGAAAAAGCATATTTGGGCAACACTGATTTAAAAAACCCTGTCAGGTAAATTGGGGCAGATTTGATTATCAAACACACACACACACACACACACACACACACACCAGTGGCCTGGTGCACGGTGCACGAATTCATGCACATTGAAAGGAAATTAATTAGAAGAAATATTTTAATATAGCTCTTCACCCTTTCTCTATAATAGAAGTGTCAACCAAATTCACGATCGACAATGACAGATCAAAACACACGCGTGCGATTGGCGCCAGCTAGAGCTTTATATGTATTGCGCATGTGCAAGTCAACTTAGCCTTTTATATATATAGAAGAAACTTGCTTAATTAGACCTGCTTTCTGATTTAAACTTTTTCCAGCCCAGAGAAGCACCCCAACTTCTCTTTCAGGTAATTGTCAGCAACACAGCAGTAAATATCAACATGAAATAAATTATTATTGCAGATCATGCAGGGAGCCTTTATATATATTAGCATATATATATATATAATCTCCTAACTAATAAAAGAGTAATATGCAAATTGACCATCACTCCAACACACAAGATGGTAAAGTATTTAACTGCAGCAGTGTTTGACTATATTCTGTGCAGTGAGAAAACATGAAGTTATTTTCAAGGTCCACCATTTCTGACTTCTTTTCAGTTGAGTCAAGTTTCTAAACTTTCTAAATCTCCATTTTCCAGCTAATGAAAAGAAAATAGGATTCTACCGAGTCTACTATCTACCTACTCCAGGACTTCTGTGAGGATCAAATGAGATGAGGCATGGGAAAATGCTTCACAGACATTTGCTTACAGTGTGAAATGCTTGCACCTAGCTATAAAGCAAGTCATGTTTCTGGGCTGGAAAAACTCGGCAGTTAGGAGACAGCCAAGGAGACTAGTTGCTAGGGAGAGGAAGCCTGGCATTGCTATGTGATGTCATTACCCAGCACCCACAGCCACTGTTTCTGGGCTGGGCTGAGCTGTGGGCCACATTTTGCGTCATGGGGTCTTGCAGCATTGGCTGCGATTTGGTGGGGTGTCACTCCGGGGTGGAGGCGTGGCCTGTGTCCCACTTGGGGGAAGCCGAGTGTTGCTTTGTGGGTGCCAGGTTTGCGCTGCCATTTCTCTATAAATGGCCAGTGAGCGTCACGGCAGCTCCTGCATTGAGTGTCTGCCCCCTGGTGGTCAGTGCGCCTCATAGTGACTGGTTGGATGGGCAAAGGGACACTTAGCATATTAGCCTTTATATATATAATCTCCTAACTAATAAAAGAGTAATATGCAAATTGACCATCACTCCAACACACAAGATGGCCACCCCCATGTGGTCAAAGATGGCTGTCTTCATGTGGACACAAGATGGCCAGCAGGGGAGGGCAG